>NC_073733.1:194200-304900 GCF_023634155.1 Falco peregrinus | reverse complement strand
TGGTGTCCCCTCCCAGTGTTCCCAGCCCCCCCCCCCGAGTGTCCTCAAACCCCGCTCGGTGTCTGTAGCCTCTCCCCCCGGTGTCCCTCAAGTCCTCCTGGTGTCCCCAGGTCCTCCCAGTGTTCCCAGCCCCCCCCCCCCCCCCCCCGTGTCCCCCAAGTCCCCCCTTGGTGTGTCCCCCCAGTGTCCTCAAGCCCTCCCAGGTGTCCCTTAGGTCCTCTCAGTGTTCTCAGCCCCACCCCGGTGTCCCCAAGCCCCCTCGGTGTCCCCAAGCCCCTTCCCCTTGCTGTCACTGGAGCAGGAGGAGCGTCTGAGCAGGAAAGCAGTACTGGGGGGCACTGGGGAACACGGAAAGTGGTACTGGGGAAGCTGGCGGCAGCACCGGGGGCTCCCTGAGGAGCCGGCGGTCGCCGTTCACAGCCCCCACCCCCCGCCTGGGCCCCCCCCTCCCCGAGGCCGCCCCCCTCCCCGTCCGGTACCGCCCACCCTCCCGGCGGGGCCCGGCTGCGCCATGGGCAGGGTCTGACGCCGAGGGGCAGCCGGGGACCCCCCGGCCGCGGGGTGCCCGGAGAGGTCGGGCCGGGGGCGCTGAGGGGCTGGGAACAGCCTCCCCCCCCCCCCCCGCGCCGCGCAGGCGCAGTGGGGGGGCCGGGGGAGAGGGGCGGCGCGAGGCGTTCCCGCTCTTTTCTTCCCGCCCTTCGGCCGCCGTTCGCCGGGCGGGTGAGCCGAGGGGCTGAGGGGACGGGACAGGGACCCCCTGCCCAAGGGGGTGACACGGCAGGGACCCGCGTGGGGGACACACACAGGAGAGGGGACCCTCGCACCGAGGGGGTGACGGGGAGGGGACCCCCACTGCCACACGACATGGCAGGGACCCCCCGTGGCAGGGTGACAGGAGCAGTGACGCCCCCCCCCCCCCCCCCCGCAGCACACAGGCAGAGGCAGCAAATCCACAGGGCCATTTATTGCCCCGTGTCCCCCCCACCCCGGGGGGGCTCCCCTCCGGCTGGGGAGTCCCCCCCAGGTCTGGGGGGGGGTCCCCCTCAGGCGGGGGGGGCCGCCGTCCCCCCCCGGCAGGTCAGGGCCAGCCAGGACCTTGCGCTCCACCCCCGCCTCAGTGATGGCCGCCAGCCGGATGACCCCCCCCGCTTGAGCCGTCCCTCGCCATCGCCAGCGCCAGCGCTGGGGAAGAACCAGCAGGTCAGGGACCCCCACCTCACCCCAAACCCCTGTACCCCCCAAATTCCCCAGCCCCCCCAAAACTGCACCATGTCCCCTTCCAGCCCCCCCAACCCCTGCCACGCCCTCCCCAAACTCCTTTATCACCTTCCCCAGCCCCCACCCCAAACACTCTGGCCCCCTCAATCCCCGCCCCCGTCCCCTTCCAGCCCCCCCAACTCCTCTATGACCCCCCCAAACTTCTCACAAACTCCCTTGTCCCCTTTCCTCAGCCCCCCCAAACACTCTGGGCCCCCCACATCCCCTTCCAGCCCCCCCAACTCCTATGACCCCCCCAAACCCCCTCTCCCCTGTCCCCTTCCAGCCCCTCCAACTCTTCTATGACCCCCCCACAACCTCCCTTGTCCCCTTCCCCATCCCCCCCATCCCTCCCACCCTTCCAGCCCCTCCAACTCCATGACCCCCCCCCCCCCCCAAAATCCCTTGTCCCCTTCCCCAGCACCCAACCCCCACCCACCCCCGGCCCCCCCCAAACCCACCACGGGCAACGAACTCCTGGCACTGCGGGCGGCTCATCATCCCCGGGCGGAAGGCGGCGTCCAGGAACCCGTAGATGTAGGAACTGCAGACCCCCCCACCGCGAAGGGCTGCCGCAGCAGGAGCCCCCCCCATGGGCACCACGTACACCTGGGGGGCACGGGGGGGGGGGTGTGTGTGTCAGGGGGCTGTCGGCTGGGGGAGGGGTCAGGACGAGCCCCCCCCAGGGGCCACATAGGCCTAGAAGGGGACAGTGGGGGGGCTATGGGGGTGGGCGGAGTGCGATGTGCAGAGGGAGAGGCTATCGGGCAAGAAAGGGCTGGCATGTGGCAGGGAGGGCAACGCGCGCAGGGAGGGCGATACTAGGAGAGAAGGAGATGGCGCGGCGGTGCAGTGAGACACTCTAGGGTAGCAAGTGAGGTGCCATGGGGCAGAGGGGCTCATCTGTGGGGCAGAGGGGCCCACCTGCCCCCCACGACGCGGTCCCATCCGGCCACGATGACGCCGGCGCTCAGCTCCTCGCGGTAGCGGGTAGCAGGTTTGCTGGAAGAGGCGTGCAGCTGTCCGCACACGGGGCGGCTCCTCCAGCTCCACGCTGGGGGGCAGGGAGAGGTGTAGGGTGAGCACCGTGGCCCCTGCCCCATGGCTGCCCTGCCCCACGGCACCCGCCTGCCCTGTCCCACACCTGTCCCACCTCATCCCATGGCCCCCACCCCATGCCTGCCATGGACCCTGCCCCACCCCACAGCCCTGCCCTATGGCTTGCCCCGCCCCGCCCCGCCCCACGGCTTTCCCGCTCCATGGCCACCCCACCCCTGCCCTGCCCCATGCCCCACCCTACCCGCCCCCACCCCCACAGCCCCTGTCCCACAGCCGCCCCGCCCCACCCCCCCATGGCTGCCCTGGCCCACAGACCCCACCCCGTGGCCTGCCCTGCCCCACACATGCCCCTGCCCCATAACTGCCCCGCCCCATGCATGCCCTGCCCCTGCCCCCGGCCCCGCCCACCTGTGGAAGGCCAGCTGATAGGCCACCGCGTCAGCCACTGCCTGGGTGTCAGCAGCGGAGCCCGAGCGGCAGCAGAAGATGCGGTCATGGACGGGGGTCAGCTTGTCCGTCACCCGGTTGGCCACGTACGACCTGCGGTGACGTCACCATGATGCCATGATGCGCCCCCCCCCCCCCCCGGCCCACCCCTATGGTTTGGGGGTGCCCCCAGTGGTGACGGTACAGGTGACAACACCGTGATGGGAGGGGGACCTGGTTGATGAGTCGTGGTGACAGCAGCGGGGCTGGGGACAACCGGTGGCCCCTGGGACCCTGTGCACTGGTTTGAGGGTGACATCATGGTGACATTGCAGTGACAGGTACCAGGTGACATCACAGTGACAGGGTCGGGGGCAGGATGTCCCAGTGACACCTGTCGCAGTGACAAGAGTCATGGTGACAGCAGAGGGGCTGGGGACACCCAGTGGCTCCCTGGACCCTGTGCACTGGGTTGGGGGTGACATCACGGTGACAGGCACCAGGTGACATCATGGCGACAGGGAGGGGGTCCCAGTGATACCTGTGTCATGGTGACAACAGAGGGGTTGGGGGACACCTGGTGGCCCCTGTGCACAGGTTTGGGGGTGACATGGTGACAGGCACCAGGTCACAACACTGTGACAGGGAGTGGGACCCAGTGACACCTGTCGTGGTGACAAGAGTCATGGTGACAACAGAGGGGCTGGGGACACCCAGTGGCCCCTGGGACCCTGTGCATTGGGTTCGGGGGTGACATCACGGTGATGTTGCAGTGACACTGCGGTGACAGGCACCCGCAGAGGGGCTGGGGACACCTGGCGGCCTGTAGGACCACCCGCTGCGCTCAGGGGATGATGTCACGGTGACATCACCACCCCCCACCCCCGCGAGGGGGGACCCTCCCCCCCCGCCATGACATCACAGGTGACATCACAGGTGACACCACGGGCGCGGCCCTCACCCCGTGGTGGTGCGGGAATCGGCCCCGATGATGACGCCCCCGTCGAACTCCACAGCCATGATGGTGGTCTGGGGGGAGGGGCTGCACTGGCGGGCAGGGACTTCCGCCCCACAGCCCCTCCCCCACCCCATACCCTGCCCCCCTGGGGGGTACTGTCCCACAGCCCCTCCCCTGCCCCACAGCCTGCCCCCCTGAGGAGTCCTTCTGCCCCACAGCTCCCCCCTGCCATAGCCTGCTCCCCTGGGGGGTCCTTTTGCCCCACAGTCTGGCCCCCCTGCCCCATATCTACCTGCCATGGGTCCTTCAACCCCACAGACCTCCCAGCCCCATAACTGACACCCCCCCCCCCCGGGTCTCTCTGCCCCATAACCCCCCCCACTCCACAACTCCTCTGCCCCATAACCAACCTCAGGGGAGGGGGGGCTCTACTGCAACATACCCTGCCCCGCAGCCCAACCCCCCATGTGGGTCCCCTCAGCTCCACAACTAGCCCCTGTGTGTGTCCCCCAGCCCCCCCAGCCCCCCAAGCGTGTCCCCCCAGCCCCACAGCCAGCCCCCGCGTGGGTCCCCCAGCCCCCCAAGCAGGTCCACCAGCCCCACTGCCAGCCCCCGTGTGGGTCCCCCAGCCCCCCAAGCGGGTCCCCCAGCCCCACATCCCGCCCCACTCACGCCGGTGCTGACGGCCTCCGCCTCCCAGTCACGGTGCAGCCCCACGGGGCCGGGCCCGGCCGCGGCCGCCCGCACCGTCACTGCCGCCATCTTGCTCCGCGCTTTGCGGCGCTTCACGACAGTGGGGCCGGCTCTGCGGAGCGGGGCCGGCGCGCTTTACGGCAGCGCGGCACCCGCCTCTTCACGACGGGGTAACTCCGCGCGTTACAGCAGCGTGGCACCCGCGGCCGGCGTGCCCCGCCCCCTCCCGCCCAAGGGGTGTGGCCGGAGCTGTCAATCAAAGCTCTTAATTGCCCCGGCCGTAGCGTTACCGACCCTTCCTGACCCTAAGTATCTCCCAGTACCCCAGTGGCCCCCCCGCCCCCCAGTAACCTTCCAGTACTCCCCAGTGGCCCCTCGCACTCCCAGTACCCCCCCGTGCCCCCCCAGTGCCCACCAGTAACCTTCTGGTACTCCCCAGTGCCTCCCAGTGCCCCCAGAACTCCCACCTCCCGCCCATTACTCCCCTCAGTGCCTCCCAGTAACCTTCTGGTACTTCCCAGTGCCCTCCAGTGCCCTCAGTACCGCCCCCCCCCCCCCCAGTGCCCCCCAGTAACCTTCCAGTATTCCTCAGTGCCCCCCAGTACAGCCTATGGCACCCCAAGGCTCCCCCAGTGCCCCCCAGTAACATTCTGGTACTCTCTAGTGCCCCCAGTGCCCCCCCATGGCACCCCAGTACCCGCATGGCACTGCAGTACACCCCCCAGTGCCCTCCAGTGACCCCAGTACCTCTCCAAGGCAACCCAGCACCCCCCAGTAACCTTCCTGTACCCCCCCATGGCACCTCAGTGCCCCCCCCCAGTGCCTTCCGGTGCCCCCAGTACCCCTCAGTAAGCTTCCTGTACTCTCCAGTGTCCGCCAGTACCCCCCCATGGCACTGCAGTACCTGCCCTGTGCCCTCCCAGTGCCCCCCAGTTGCAAACTGCTGCAGCAGTGGCAGGTCACGCAACCAGGTTTAATGAGGGGGGGACTGGGGGGAGGGGGGCACGGTGGAGTCAGGGGTTGGGGGGGGCACCTGGGGGTCAGGGGAGGATGTGGGGGAGGGGCACAGGGCAAATGGGGACATGGGGGGTCACAGGGGTCAAAGGGGGACACGGGGAGATGTGAGAGGAGATGAGGTGGCGGGGGGGACATGGGGGTCATGGGGGAACATGGGGGTCACGTGGGTTGGGGGGATGTGGGAGGACATGAGGGTCAAAGGGGGGTCAAGGCGGGGTCAAGGGAGGGTGTGGGGGGGCACAGGGGTCAATGGGGGGTCAAGAGGGGCCATGGGGGGACATTGGGGGCCACAGGGGCTGGGGGGGACATGGGAGGACACAGAGGTCAAAGGGGGGTCAAGAGGAGGCATAGGGGGAGATGGGGGGCCAAGGGGGGATGTGGGGGGCCAAGGGGAGCCAAGAGGGGACACTGGGGGGACACGGGGGGTCCCCGAGACACACAGATGGGGGGGGGGAGGGGTCTCAGGGGCAGCAGATGAGCTGGATGCTGTTGAGGCCGGTGCTGTCCCCCCCGTGTTGGGGGCACTCCAGGCGTGTCCGCAGCCCGCAGACGCCCCAGGTGGAGGGGCAGGGGAGGCTCCAGTCCCCCCAGGCCCCCGCGGGCCCCCCCTCCCCCTCCAGCACCACCCCGTCAGAGCAGGTGGCATCCAGGTTGTTGGCGGCCGTGTCGTCCCAAAGCCCCCGGGGGGGCTCCACCCGCAGGCGGAAGGACACCAGGCGATGGCGGCGGCTGCAGCTCACAAGGTCGGACCAGGTGCCGCGGCTGCCGGGGGACGAGGACACAGGGGTCACCGTCACCTCCCCCCAGCTTGGGCATCTGGTCCCCGAGGTCCCCTGCTGGGGCGTGGTGGCCATGGATGGGGTGTTGGTGGCCATGGATGGGGCGTGGTGGCCGTGGATGGGGCGCCATGGCCACAGATGAACATCGTGGTGGGGTGGCACCATCTGTGGGGAACTCATTGCCACCAACATCAACTTAGCTGCATGTCCCAGGGCCCCCACAGGCAGGGACACCCCGCGGCCACCACTGTCACCGTACAGGGACCCCCGTGGCCACCCTGTACAGGAGCTCTGTGGCCACCACTGTCACCTGATGTGGCCACTCCATTTAAAGAACTCATGGCCACCCCCCCCCACCCCCCCTAGATGGACACACTGTGGCCACCCCCCCCACCACGGTCATCCCATGGCCACCACCCCACACATGGCAACCCCATGGTCACCCCCCCCAACATGGCCACCACCCCCCATGGCAACCCCATGGGCACCACCCCCTCCCCTATGGCTACCACCCCCCCATGGCCACCCCATGGCCCCTGCACCCCGCCGTCACATGGCCACTCCATGGCCACCACCCCCCATCCCATATGGCCACCCCATGGCCCCCCCAACCCCCCATGGCACTCCATGGCCACCCCCCCACACGGCCACCACTCCCATCCCATTATGGCCACCCCATGGCCACCTCCCCCCCCCCCCCATATGGCCATCCCATGACTACCACCCCACATGGCTACCCCATGGCCACCCCATGACCATCACCCCATATAGCCACCCTGTGACTAACCCCCCCCCCCCCCATGTGACTACCCCATGGCCACCACCACCACCCTCCCACAGCCACCCCATGGCCACCATGTAGAAGGAACCCCTGGCCCCCACCGTTGCCCCACAGGGAGCCCCACGTGCCCCTGTCACTCACGGCCCCTCGCTGGAGGTGACCATCTCTGTGCCATTGTTGCAGATCAGCCGGACCCCATTGAGGCCGGTGTCGTCCCCGAAGAAACCCCTGGGGGCCTCAACCTGGAGGACACCATAGAGCCATCACCCCGGTGGGTGTGTCCGTCTGTCCCCTTGTCCCCTCGTGTCCCCCCACACCCTGGACCCACCTTGAGCTGGAAGCCGGTGGCATAGGTACCTCTGGGGCAGAACTCGATGTCCCCCCACTCCCCCCACGGCCCCCCGTTGTCCACAGAGATCAACGTGGTGGAGACTTCTGTGTCCCACCCCTTCACCAGGGCCACCAGGGCCACCCACAGGCACAGGCACAGGGGCAAGGACATGGCTGCACAGCCTTTGGTGCCACTGCAGCCTTTATAACCCCTGTGCGGACAAAGACCCCCGAGGACACGGGGACATTGAGGTGACGCCAAGCAGGTTTCTGTCTCCCATGGGAGAACTGGGAGGGACTGGGAGGGTGGGGGTGGATCTCCTATAGGGCTGTGCCACGTCTGTCCTCACCACATGTGGGTCCTTCTGAAGGGTCACCTACCACACTCCCGGCAGGGGGTAACGCCCCAGGGGACACCTGGCGTCAGCTCCTCGCTGCCCTCGGCTGGGATGTCACCCGCCCCCCCATCCCACCGTGACCATTGGCTGCTCCAGCAGGACCCAGCTCTGCCTCCTGTCCCCATCCCCTCCAGATATGCGGAGCTTTCAGAGGCATCTGAACGTTTTGGGGAGCCCTGAGGAACTCCGAGGCCCTCAAGTCATGTTTTGGGGTGGGCCAGGTCCCTCTGAGCCCTTCAGGTGACATTTTTGGGGTGACCTGTGGACCTCGGAAGCTCTCTGGCTCGTTTTTTTTGGGGTGGCCTGTTGCCCTCCAGCTTCTCAGATCACCTTTGGGGGTGCACTTAGTCCCTCTGAGACCCTCAGGTGATATTTTGGGGAGACCTGAGGACCCCCGAAGCCTTGTGAGTCATGTTTTGTGGTGCCCCATATCCCTTTGCATCCCTCAGGTGATATTTTGGGGTGACCTGAGGACTTTCAAAGCCCTATGGGCCATGTTTTTGCACGCCCTAGGTCCCTCTGAGCTCCTCAGGTGACATTTTGGGGCAACCTGAGGACCTCTGATGCCTTTTGGGTAATGTTTTGGGGTGACCTGAGGACCTCTGAAGCACTGTGGGTCAAGTTTTGGGGTGCCCCAGGCCCCTCTGAACCCCTCAGGTGACATTTTGGGGTGACCTGAGGACCTACAAAGCTGTGTGGGTCATGTTTTGTGGTGCCCCATGTCCCTTTGTGTCCCTCAGGTAACATTTTGGTGTGACCTGAGGACCGCTGAAACTGTGTGGGTTGTGTTCTGGGATTGACCTGAGGACCTCTGAAGCCCTCTGGATCATGTTTTGGAGTGCTCCAGGTCCCCCTGAACCCCTCAGGTGAAATTTTGGGGTGGCCTGAGGACCTCTGATGCCCTTTGGGTCATTTTTTGGGGTTGCCTGTCACCCTCCAGCTTCTCAGATCACATTTTGTGGTGCCCCATGTCCCTTTGCACCCCTCAGGTGACATTTTGGGGTGACCTGAGGACATCTGAAGTCCTCTGGGTCATGTTTTAGAGTGCCCCAGGTCCCTCTGAGTCCCTCAGGTGACATTCTGGGGTGACCTGAGGACCTCTGAAGCCCTCTGGGTCACATTTTGGGGTGCCTCAGGTCCCCCTGAGCCCCTCAGCTGACATTTGTTTCACTCTGTTTCCCTCCCAGAACATGATGTCATCAAAGTATAAGAAACCTTGGATCAAAGCGTCACAGAATTATCCTCCTCCTCCTTCCACCTCCTGCAATTCGCTTCTTTCTGGTCAGTAAAATAACGTGTCCATACAGCATCAGTGCAATCCCGCTTGTGTTGCTATGTATATCTTATTTTCAAAATCTGAAATTCGGGGGGCGGGTGGGGTGGGGGGGTCGTCCCTGCAGTTCTAATTAGGGACGTACGCCCAAACGGTGCGACACCCAGCAGCTGGGAAGTGTTGAACCCGGAGCGAGGTTTACGAGGAACGCTGAGGCACTTCACGGATCCGTTCAATGTCGCCGCTAGAGCTCAGCAAGTGGCAGGAGCATGGAGTCTTACAGAAGATAATAAAATAATAATGAATAATAAAAACACCTCTCCTCTCAGAGGAGACTCTGTAGCTGCTTGCCCGCTGAAGCACTACAAGGACATCAGTAGCTGCTTTACGGCTTCACCTCCGTGTCCTGTTCATTTTCCTTTGCGACTCTGTTCTTCATCCGCATCGAGCTCTTTCCCCGCTCCCTCTGCGCTTAGTGCTCTCACTGTCCCTTCTCAGCTTCACCATGGGACAGGGCAGCGCACCCGGCTGCAGGCGTGTTCAACCCCCGCAAACAGGCTTGGCAAGGGGAGAAGGTGGTAAAATGGCCAAAATATCTTTATAGCCAAGGGATTCAAAACTCTCTTCATTGCTTCAAAACCCGTCAGGTGGAGCAGAGGCACTCACGACACATCAAACATGTTTTACTTTGTCATCTCATTCACAGACTCATTCTTCCTTCAGATCACTGTGTGCACGCGCGTGTTTGTCGTAGACATAGAAAGAATGATGATAAAGGAAAACAAAGACTAATAAAGCCACCAAGCACAGGAGGCACAAGATGGTAAACGACGTTGTCATTAAGAGACTCTTTGCCAGCCCATACTAGAAACATTACTATGGCTGAACTAAATTATATTAGAACCAATCTTGCTAATCTTGAACAAAAAATATATAAAATGCACTGACGAGGGAAAAAAAGCTCCAAATGAGCCTCATGCAACAATGCCTTCTGTTTTGGCACTAAAAATGTCTAAAGGAATTTAATAACAGCTAAGTGTTTCGATATGCGATCCTGCCACCTGCAATGAGATGACACCGGTGCTGGTGGGCGAGTGGGATGGCGCTGCGGTCCCTGCAGTCCCTGCCCGCTCCACCCTGCACGAGTGCGGCGGGAGGAATGGCTCCGCATGGATGTCTCCGAGCACAGAAACTCTTGTTGGTTGGGCAAGGGTGGAGCCTCCAACATGGCCACCTTACCTCCTCGGTGTAAAACACTCGTCACAACTATCAGCATGCTGGCACTGCCCCAGCTGCTCTTGAAACAAAGCTGAACTAGCAAAGGGCTTGGTTTGTTGTGGTTTTTTTTTTTTTTTTTTCCCTTTTTTTTGTTGTGGGGTTGGTGTTTTTTTTTTTTTAATGTTTTTTTTTTAAGATAAAAATAGAGCTTTACAGCATATGTGTAAGCCTGGGCCAATTCTTTCCCCAGCCAAGCCAGAAATACCGTCACTGATTTCAGTTGTTCCCGGCACTCTAACTCTCTCTGTGTGAACTACCTTAGAAAAATCAAAATAATTCATCGGCTTACCTGAACGCTGCATGGCAAATCCAGATGTGCTGACACAAAGCCCGGCGTGACGTTCCCAGTGGGAGCATCCCAAACTCGTGCAGTGCTGTGGGGTGCCTCGGTATCGAAAGCAAGAAACTGGAGGCTGAAGGAAATCCATGGTTTTGTTGTCAGCTCTCGTATTACTCAGGAAGGTACTTTTAACAACAAAACTAAACGCAAAAAGCAAACCAACTTTGATTGCCGAGGGTAGTTTTCCATGTTTCACACCTTTACCGCTGGGTGAATAAAAGCCCAGTACAGAAATGTGCTTGAAAGAAAAAAAACGTAACAATATTTGAATTTTCGACCACGAAATAATATATATTTTATATATATATATATAATGATTATATAATTAGCCATTCAAATAATCTAGAAGTATCCATACCATCTTTTTAGAAAATAGTTTTGTTTTTCTTAAGGCAATATTGTGTATGACGCTCTCATCAAAACAAGTCGTAACAGAAGTGTATACTCCTGTGGTCAATGGTACAGTGTGAGAAACTGACCGAAAAAAGGGGCTGAAATGCAGCGTTTTGTTTTTGTCTGTTTTTTTTTTAAAATGGAAACTCTTCCACTAAGCGGTCCTGCTTACTCAGCACTTTGTACATATTCAACCTTCCAGCTTCAGCATCAAAACCAGCATTCGCATTGGATATTTTTTGATCAGATTTCCAGCTAACTGCTTGTGTATGTTTGCTTATACACATATGTTAACTGTTTTGAAATCCGTCAGTGTTTCAAAAACCTATAACCAATCTTAAGGATCGATCTGCATCGGCACTTAACAAAAAACAGTTTCAACACAAACCTACATGTTCAAACTCAGAATGCCAAAAATGCTGGCCTTGATCCGCATTGTAGATTTTTAAACAGCAAATCCCTTTTTTTTTTAAATCTGCACCATACAGGTAAGATTTGATTATAGAACCAAAAAGATTTGTTACGAATTCCAAGATTTGTTTTTGGTACCCAACAGTATTCCCTGGGTCTCCTTCCACCGCGCGCGCGTGGGGCCGATGGCGGTCACAGGGAGGAGGACAGCTGACAGGGAAGGGTCTTCCTGATGATTCTCCTCTAAAATGGCCGCCCCATTCAGCTAATTTAAAACCCAACACGTTGTAATGTGTTATTTTTAATTCATCACAAATGGGCTTCCAACCAGTTGTCCGAGCAAGCGATTTATGCATCTCTTCTCTTGCTGAATCCTTAACTCTACGGATTTTTTACGGTACTACTACACCTCGCTGGGCACACAACACCAGTTAGTAACAACAATATGCACGACTAAAGTCACTCAAGCTCCGCCTAAATGTGATGCAAATGGACCGGTCCTGAACGGAAACGAGTCCAAAGGGGGGGGGGAGGGGGGGCAGGGGGGGTGTCCGGGATTGTCTAAACTCCCTGATTACCCAACTCTGATTCAGTGTTCACAAAGCTAGGTCAAGCTGACTCACTCTCTACAGTTGTTATGCAGGGACTTCTCACCAAGGCAGTCAGCCTTGGGGAGGATGAGAAACAAAGAACAGGCAGTGAAAACAATGCCAGTACCTAAGTTATGCAGAAAGAAACCTTCAAGTGAGGAAAGTTCTGGCTACGAGAGGAAACGGGATGATAAAGTGTTGCAATCCACTGACATCAACAGAAAATTAGTTGAAAATAAGACAAAGATAATTGCCTTATTCTTAGCGGGAGATCACAACCTCCAACTCAAACAGCCCCCCCAAAGGAAGGCAAAACCCCGCCTGAGGAGCATGCGTAGTTAGCAGAGAACTTCAGCAGTGCTGTCTGGGGATACGTACTAATTTGTATTAGAAGCCAGAAACTTGTAACTAATCCTGTGTATGAAAATGAATATGCAATGTACTATGAAGTATAAGAAGTGGACAGATGAAGGGAGAAATTAGGGAAGACTCCATCGGAACTTCTGGGATCCGTCGATGGGCTGAACCTGTCTTCTCCCCCGTAGGGACACCTATCGGGTAAGAGCTCTGTTTTGTGCATGCTAAATAACTAACTCATGCTAGCCGTTATTAGCTATTATAATTTAGTTGTATATAATTCCAAGCTTGTTTTGGCAGACAGGCCCTATCACTGGCAATCATGAACCTTAATTTGTCACGATTTCCTATTAATAAAGAGTTATTAATTTCCTATTATAAAGAGTTATTCCGTGAACTGTTGGTGCGAGTCCTTTGTGGGCGCTGGCAGTTGCCGGCAGCGGGTAACACATTCAAACAAAGTGGGAAGACCCGCTGAGGGGTCCCCCTAATGCTGCTACAGGCAAATTGCCCTTCGATCCAGTGGGACTTTTCAGTGAAGGGTCCCTGTACTGGGATGCTGACAGACCGGTCGGGAACAAGGGTCTCAGCTTTCCCGGGGCACTACCAGACAGATCAAACACCTTGGGTTGAGAGGATTGTGTACCGCTCCCCCCCCCCCCCCCCCCCCTTCACGTGACAACGTGGCACACACCTTGGGAGAAGCAGGGAACGAGGTCTGAAAGAAGCCTGCACTTTCCTCGGTAGAGTAGTGGAGCATCAAAGGATGGAACACACGAGGGCACTTCAGCAAAGGAGTTACGAGTCTAGTTAACAGAAGACAGTTCCTCCACCCTGGGATGCCTGACCAAAAATGTATATGCGGGTGAGAGTGGAGGGAGAGGCTGCGTTAGGACGGATGCCTAGGAAGAGGTATTTCAGCACTGGTGGGCAGGCACAGAAGACCAGGTGCTCACGCAGGTACAACATGCAGTACTGACAACTGGGAACACTACTCAAGCCAGTACCGTAGGAGCTAGAAGACAACACTTAGCTCATCTTGATGAAAGAGATCTGAAGTGTTTCCCACTCACCATCTTGACACTCCAACCAAGCCACAGCTCAGGAAATCAGAATTAAGACGCAAGGCTCAATGGACCTGCTAGCCCCTCTGGCAAATTCGGTGGTCTGGGACCTCTCAGACATCTTGTACAGGTGTTGGAAAATCCAGATCTGATGGTACTGACTTCACATCCCAACGCACGCACTGTTCCCAGAACTCTCCTCTCACATCAGGACTGGCAGTGTTATCCCACGTACCAGCTGCAAGCAAGCAAGCAAGAGGCATTTGCTCATACTCTACAGTGACCAAAGGTTCTGAAGACACGCAGACTGCAAAGTCAGGACAGCATTACTGTTTGACTGCAACACTACCAGAATCGTTCCCAGTTTGTACTGAAGTACAACAGTAAGTCATAACATGTAAAAAAATGCAGAGGAGAGGTTTATGTAGCCAAGGACCACTTACTCCAACTTGTAACTGATCCATCAACTGAAATCTATGAATCAGGTATCCATTAACACACACAAAGCAAACGTAGTAAGACGCAACTTTAGGCTTAAGGGTCAAGTCAGCGGAGCCTTCCCTGGAGAGAGGGCTCGTCCCACTGTCAGCCTCCTAGGATTTAAAGATGCAACCAAAGTCAAGTTTTGCCAGACCAGCTGCTTGATTTCCAGTAGGAAAAGCCCGTTCACTCAGCAGCTTTGCTCCTGAAATGCATCGATGAGTCCTTGTCCCAGTTTCAGAGGGACCGGGCAAAGACTTGCCTCGCAAAAGTACCGAGTATAATATATATGCACACACACACAGAGGAGCTTGTCTGATCTGCCAGTGTAATACATTTGTGTCCTATAAACTCTTCAAGAGTTTGTGGTGTTTAAAACGCTGTGAATTCAGCCGTCCCTTGTTCCCATGAATATCGTAGCAGGCATACGGTGATGGAAAGGCTGTGAGAGCATCCATCCAAGAATGGCAGAATAGCATCTTACCGTGTCTGTCGGCTTCTGGAGTCACACGATTGGCAGCTTTATCCAAGCATTGTTTAAACGGCTTGTGCTCTACGTCCTGCTGCTGTTTTCCTGTTACATCCGTGGCATCGACGCTCAAATCTGAAAGCAGCGAGCAAGGAAAGCGGTCTATGAACACACAAGTGTCATGGCCTGTGACAAGCCGAGGAAATGAAAAGACAGAATCTTTCAGCCAGCAGGGTAAGAACGTGCCAAACTGGGAGAGCGCGTACGGCTAGGGCCAAGTGACTGACGGAGTACAACGCAAGGTGCCGCACGCTAAATGGCCCTCCCAGGTACGGGGTTTGGTTTGGTGTCCCAGAAGGACCGTTTCCAACTTCCAAGAAAGCGTTACCCTGAAAGGTAGACGCGCTTAAGGCAAAAAGCCAAAAGCAAACCCCTCAAAGCCCAGAACCATGTTCAGGAACACAGGAGTTAAGCCTAAAATTGGTTGAAAGCTGCCTCCTACCTCTTCCCCCGCCACCTCTCCCCCTTCAACATCAGCACATTTCCTTGTGATCCCTTTTCACAAAAAGATTGAGGCCTGTGGTATCAGCTCGGTACCGAAGCACCACGATGCGCTTGCTGGCTACATGCTCTCTTAGAAGGCTGACAGCTTCTCCGCACACAACAGCCGAGGATTCCAGCCTCCCTGGCCTTCCCACGCCCTGTGAAATGTGAGGAAGGCAAAGACCGATAACATCTCGGGGGTCAGGAGGAAGTCAAGATGCACTACATCTAGAGCCCAACGCATTACCCAAAGGAATTACCACAACTGAACAAGAGGCAGGAAAGGTCGCTAGACAGGCGGATAACATGCACGGCAGTAACACCCAGTCATACCTGAAGGACTTCCAGTCACTTCATCCCGCAATTTCTTTTTTAATTTAGTTAAAAGGTAATCAGATTCTTAACGCTCATTCTGCTTTTGTAACTTCTGGAGAAAGGCTAACATGTGGCAGTGGCATTACAGTCAGAATTCAAGTACCACAACCACGGCAAAGCTGTGCCTTGCCAAGTGACTTCCAAAGCAGGCTCTCGAGCCTGTCAACAAGACAGTCAAGTCTGGAGTCCCAAGGGAACTCTGCGCCAGCTCTGGCAGTGCGACTGAGCAATCTGACCAAGTACACTGCCGTCCAGAAATGTAAGGGGGCTGAAACCTCAGGCTCATTTACAAACTAGAAAAATGACGCTACCTGACTGGACGCGCTGGTTCAAGCGCCCAGCAGGCCCGGCTGCGTAACCACGAGGCACCAGCAATTCCTCGCGCTTGCCCTTTGTAATACTTTGTACAGAAAGACAGCAGCCGCGGGGGCGGGGGGGAATTTCCGCCGCCGGCTTTCTTTTTCGTCGTGCCCGCTCGCAGGGGCTGAAGAGGCTCCTGAGCCGCCCCCCTGCGCCAGCGTTACCGCAGGCCCCAGGGCAGCCCCTGCGGCCCCAGCCCGCTGCCACGGCCCCGGCCGGCGGCTGGGGGAAAGACAAAGCCCCGCGCAGAGCTGCGGCGGCTGCGGCGGCTGCCCGGGCACCCGGAGGCGGCGGGGGGGCGGCAGGGCGCCGCGGGCCGACCCCCCTCCCGGGCCCCGCCGCCGCTCCTCGCCTCCTCGCCGAGGCAGCGGCGCAGCTCCGAGTGAAAAAAAGGCAGCACCGCGAGCAGCCCGCTGAGCACCGCCACTGCCGGGGAGACGAGAACCGCCGGCAGCCCCGCCGCGCCCGGGCCGTCCTCCCGCCCCAGCCCGCCCGCCGCCGGCACCAGGCGCTCCCTGCCGCGGCCGAGCGCCGGCCCGCCACGTCCCCCCCGGCCGGCCGCTGCCCGACGGGGAGGCCCGGGCCCGCCCGCTCACCCAGCGCGCCGCCGCACGGCCCGGCCCGAAAGCCTTCCAGGCTCCCGGGGAAGCCCCGCACCACAACCCCAGCTCCAGCGCGCCGCGCGGGCCGGAAATGAACCCACCTTCCGGGGCGGGGCCGGGCCCGTCGCCGGCTCCGCCCCCGCCCGCCGCCCCCGCCCCCGCCCGCCGGTCCCGGCCCCGCCCCACCAGGCAACGCGGCCCGGAGCCGGCCGAGGAGGGGCTGGGGCTGCCGTTCTGCGTCGGGCCGGGAAGGGGCTCGGTGCCGCCGCGGCTCCTCTGAGCCGGCCCCCGGGTCTCTGGGGGGTTGGTGTAGCGCTTCTGCCATCTGGCGAGAAAAAATTGCGTAATGCAGCCGCCGGGTTCGTGGAGCGCTGCTGCCATCTAGCAAAATAAAATTGGTACTGCAGCCGCCCTGTTGCTGGAGCGCTGCTGCCATCTAGCGAAAAATATTTGGGTACTGCAGCCGGCCCTTTTGGTGGAGCGCTGCTGCCATCTAGCGAAATATAACTGGGTACTGCAGCCGCCCGGTTGGTGGAGCGCTGCTGCCATCTAGCGAAATATAATTGGGTACTGCAGCCGCCCGGTTGGTGGAGCGCTGCTGCTATCTCGAGAAAAAAAAAACTGGTACTGCAGCCGCCCGGTTTGTGGAGCGCTGCTGCCATCTAGCGAAAACATGTGGGTACTGCAGCAGCGGGATTGGTGGATCACTGCTGCCATCTAGCGAAAAATATTTGGGTACTGCAGCCGCACGGTTGGTGGAGCGCTGCTGCCATCTGGCGACCAAAAATTGCTACCAGACCACGGGGCTCGAATGCGTGCCCTCCGCGCGGGAAAGATTCTACCGACGGCGTGACGCTAACCCGGGTCGTTGCAGTCGAGCCACTTCTACGCATACGCTGACCTTAGTTTGCCCGAAACGCTACTGGGCATCCGTAAAAGCGGATTTTGTAATACGCATACGTAGCCACAAACCCCGCCCCTAGGCGTCAATCCGATTCTGTGCATGTGCTGCCCTCGGTTTTCCAAGTAACGCGACTGCGCATGCATAAAAGCCTATTTCATAATACGCATACACATCCACAAACCCCTCCCCTAGGCGTCAAGCCGATTCTGCGCATGCGCTGCCCTTCGTTTTGCCAAAAAGGCTTCTGCGCATGTGTAAAAGGCGATTTCGTAATGCGCATGCGCCCCCGCAAAAGATGACCCATGGCGTCAACCTGATTCTATGCATGCGCTGCCCTTAGTTTTGCAAGAAATGCCAAGACGCATGTGTAAAGGGTGATTTCATAATGCACATGCGCCGCCGGAAACCGCGCACCACGGTGTCAAACCCACTTTACGCATGTACAGCCCTTATTTTTGCAAGAAACACTACGCATGCGTAAAAGTCGATTACGTCTTGCATATGTGACGATGGTAACCACGGCCCGCTGCTTCAAGCCAATTCTGCGCATGAGCAACCATGAGTTTTGCCAGCAATGAGGCTGCGCATGCGTAAAAGCAGATTACGTAATGCGCACGCGCCGTCGGAAACCACGCTCCACGGGGTAAAGCCCGTTCTGCTCATGCGCTGCCCTTAGTTTGCCTGTAATGATATTGCGCACGTGTATTATGGTTAGGGTTAGCGATAGGGTTAGGGTCAGGGATAGGGTCAGGGATAGGGTCAGGGATAGGGTTAGGGTTAGGGTTAGGGTTAGCGATAGGGTTAGGGTTAGGGTTAATGTTTAAGGTTAGGGTTAGGGTTAGGGGTTAGGGTTAGGGATAGGTTTAGGTTTAGGGTTACGGTTAGGGTTAAGGTTATGGATAGGGTTAGGGTTAGGGTTAGGGTGAGGACTAGCATTAAGGTTTAGGGTTAGGGTTAGGGTTAGGGTTAGGGTTAGGGTGAGGACTAGCATTAAGGTTTAGGGTTAGGGTTAGGGTTAATTTTTAGGGTTAGGGTTCAGGTTAGGTCTTAGGGTTAGGGTTAGGGTAAGGGTTAGGATTAGGTTAGGATTACATTTAGGGTTAGGGTTAGGTACATGCCATGCACAGCTTAGGGTTAGAGTTCGGGTAAGGGTTGGGGTTAGGGTTAGGGTTAGGTTTAGGGTTAGAGTTTGGGTTTGGATTAGGGTTTGGGTTCGGGTTAGGTTAGGATTATGGTTAGGGTTAGTTTAGGGTTAGGGATTAGGTTTAGGGTTAGGGTTAGGTTTAGGGTTAGGGTCGGGTTAGAGCTAGGGTTAGGGTAAGGCCATTTAGGGTAAGGCGTCTTAGGGTTAGGGTTAGTATTACGGTTAGGCCTCTTAACGTTAGGCCTCTTAGGGATAGGCCTCTTAGGGTTAGGCTTATGGTTAAGGTTAGGGTAAGTGTTAGGTTAGGATTAGGGTTAGAGTTTTGGTCTAGGATAGGGTTTGGGTTAGGTTTAAGTTAGGATTACGGTTAGGGTAAGAGTTAGGGTTAGGTTAGGGTTAGGAGTTAGGTTTAGGGTTGGGGTTAGGTTTAGGTTTAGGGTTAGTAGAAGGGTTAGGGTTAGGGTTAGGCTTAGGTTTAGGGTTAGGTACATGCCATGCACAGTTTAGGGTTAGAGTTTGAGTTAGAGTTAGGGGTAGTGTAAAGGGTAGGGTTAGGGTTAGGGTTAGGGTTAGGGTTAGGGTTAGGGTTACTTACATGCCATGCAAAGCTTAGGAGTACAGTTTGGTTAAGGGTTAGGGTTAGGGTTAGACGTCTCTTAGGGTTAGGGTTAGGTTTTGGGTTAGGGTTAGGATTGGACGCTTCTTAGGGTTAGGGTTAGAAGCCTCTTAGGGTTAGGGTTAGGGTTTGGTTTACAGTTATGGCAGGGTTAGGGTTAGGGTTAGAGTTCGGGTTAGGGTTAGGGTTTGGGTTAGGGTTAGGTTAGGATTAGGGTTAGGGTTAGGATTAGGGTTAGCGTTAGGTTAAGGGTTAGTTACATGCCATGAATAGCATAGGGTTTGGGTTAGGCTTAGGGTTAGCGTTAGGGTGAGGGTTAGATAAGGGTTAGAGGTTAGGGTTAGGGTTCGGGTTATGGTTAGGATTAGGTTTAGGGTTAGGTACATGCTATGTACAGCTTACGGCTAGCCTTCGGGTTTGGGTTAAGGTTAGGGGTAGGGTTAAGGATAGGGTTAGGGTTAGATTTAGGGTTATGGGTAGGGTTGGGGTTAGGGTTAGGGTTAGTTACATGCCATGCACAGCTTAGGGTTAGAGTTCGGTTAAGGGTTAGGGTTAGGGTTAGGTTTAGGGTTAGGTAAAGGTCAGCATTAGGGTAAGGGTTAGGGTTAGGGTTAGCGTTAGAATTAGGGTTAGGGTTTGTATTAGGGTTAGGCCTCTCATGGTTAGGCCTCTTACAATTAGGCCTCTTAAGGTTAGGGTTAGGATTAGGTTAAAGAGTTTAGGGTTAGTGTTAGGTTTAGGGTTGGGGTTAGGGTTAGGCCTCTTAGATTTAGGGTTTGGGTGAGGGTTAGGGTTATGGTTAGGGTTAGGTATATGGCATGCACAGCTTAGTGTTAAGAGTTGCGGTTAGGGTTAGGGTTAGGGATAGTGTTTAGGGTTAGGGTTAAGGCTGTTAGGGTTAGGCATCTTGAGGTTAGGGTTAGGGTTAGGGTTAGGGTTGGGTTACGGTTAGGGTTAGGGTAAGGTCTCTTAGGGTTAGGTTCAGGGTAGGATTTTGGTCAGAGTTTGTGTTTGGGTTAGGTTTTGGGTTAGGGATAGGTCAGGATTACTGTTAGGGTTAGGGTTAGTGTAAGGCCTCATAGGGTTAGGCCTCTTACGGTTAGGCTTCTTAGGGTTAGGTTTAGGGTTTGGGTTAGGATTAGGTTAGGATTAGGGTTAGGGTTAGAAGTAGGGTTAGGGTTAGATTAGGGTTAGGGTTAGCATAAAGGTTAGGGTTAGGGTTAGCGTTAGGTTAAGGGTTAGTTACATGCCATGAATAGCTTAGGGTTTGGGTTAGGGTTAGGGGTAGCGTTAGGGTGAGGGTTAGATAAGGGTTAGAGGTTAGGGTTAGGGTTCGGGTTATGGTTAAGATTAGGTTTAGGGTTAGGTACATGTCATGCACAGTTTACGGTTAGCCTTCGGGTTTGGGTTAGGGTTAGGGGTAGGGTTAAGGATAGGGTTAGGGTTAGATTTAGGGTTATGGGTAGGGTTAGGGTTAATTACATGCCATGCACAGCTTAGGGTTAGAGTTCGGGTAAGGGTTAGGGTTAGGCTTAGGGTTAGTGCTAGGTAAGGGTTAGGTTTAGGGTTACGGTTAGGGTCAGGGTTAGGGTTAAGTTAGGATTAGGGTTAGAGTTAGGGTTAGGGTTAGGATTAGGCTTAGGCCTCTCATGGTTAGGCCTCTTACAATTAAGCCTCTTAAAGTTAGGATTAGGGTAAGTTTAAAGAGTTTAGGGTTAGGGTTAGGATTAGGGTTGGGGTTAGGATTAGGCCTCTTAGAGTTAGGGTTAGGGCGAGGGTTAGGGTTATGGTTAGGGTTAGGTATATGGCATGCACATCTTAGTGTTAGAGTTGAGGTTACGGTTAGGGTTAGGGATAGGGTAAGGCCTCTTAGGGTTAGGCCTCTTAGGGTTAGGCCTAGAGTTAGGGTTAGTGTTAGGTTAGGATAATGGTTAGAGTTTGTGTTTGGGTTAGGTTTTGCGTTAGGGTTAGTTCCGGATTACGGTTAGGGTTAGGGTTAGGCTAAGGCCTCTTAGGGTTAGGGTTAGGGTTTGGGTTAGGGTTAGGGTTAAGGTTAGGTTAGGATTACAATTAGGGTTAGGGTTAGGTTTAAGGTTAGGTTTAGGGTCAGGGTTAGACGCCTCTTAGGGTTAGGGTTTGGTTAGGGTTAGGGTTTGGGTCAGGGTAACGTTTAAGTCTTATGATTAGGCCTCTTAACGTTAGAGTTAGGGTTAGGGTTAGGTTAGGGTTAAGGATAGGTTTAGGGTAAGGCCATTAAGGGTAGGGTTAGGATTAGGATTAGGACTCTTAGGGTTAGGCCTCTTAGTGTTAGGCCTTGTAGGATTAGGGTTAGGGTTAGTGTTAGGTTTAGTGTTAATTTAGGATTAGGGTTAGAGTTAGGATTAGGGTTAGGATTAGGGCTAGGCCTCTCATCTTTAGGCCTCTTACGATTAGGCCTCTTAAGGGTAGGGTTAGTGTTAGGGTAAGAGTTTAGGGTTATGGTTAGGGTTATGTACATGCTGTGCACAGTTTAGGGTTAGAGTTCGGGTTGGGGTTATGTTTAGTGTTAGGGTTAGGGATAGGGTTAGGGTTAGTGTTAATTTAGGATTAGGGTTAGCGTTAGGGTTAGGGTTAGGATTAGGGTTAGGCCTCTCATGGTTAGGCCTCTTACCATTAGCCCTCTTAAGGTTAGGTTTAGGGTAAAGAGTTTAGGGTTAGGATTAGGTTTAACGGTTGGTGTCAGTGTTAGGCCTCTTAGGGTTAGGGTTAGTGTTAGATTATGATTAGGGTTAGAGTTAGGGTTAGGATTATGCTTAGGGTGAGGCCTCTTAGGGTTAGGCCTCTTAGGGTTAGGGTTAGAGTTAGGGTTAGGGTAAGAGTTTAGGGTTAGGGTTTGGGTTAGGGCTAGGGTTAGGGTTAGGTTTTAGGGTTGGGTTTAGGGTTATGCGTCTTAAGAGATAGGGTATATGGTGAGGGATAGGGTTAGGTTTAGGGTTATGGTTAGTGTTAAATTGGGATTAGGGTTAGTATTCGGGTGAGGGTTAGGGTTAGGGTGATGTTTAAGCTTAGGGTTAGGGTTAAGGGTTAGTTAACATGCCATGCACAGCTTAGGGTTATTGTTTAGGGTTGAGGGTTAGGGTTATGGTAGGGTTAGGTTTAGGTTTAGGGTTAGAGTTTGGGTAAGGGTTAGGGTTTGGATTAGGGTTAGGTTAGGATTAATGTTAGGGTTAGGGTTAGGGCTAAATTTAGGGTTAGGTTTAGGGTTAGGGTTGGGGTTAGGGTTGGGGTTAGGGATAGGGTTAGGGTTTGGGTTAGGATTAGGGTTAGGGTTAGATAAGGGTTAGGGTTTAGGGTTAGGGATAGGGTTAGGGTTAGGATTAGGTTAGGGTTAGGTTTATGTTTAGATTAGGATTAGTGTTAGGGTTAGGGTTAGGTGTCTTATGGTTAGGCCTCTTAGGGTTAGCGTTGGGGTTAGCGTTAGGGGTAGTGTTAAATTAGGATTAGGGTTAGGCCTTTCAGGGTTAGCCCTTTCTAGGGTTAGGCCTCTTAGGGTTATGCCTCTTAGGGTTAGGGTTAGGGTTAGGTTTAGGGTTAGGGGTAGAGTTAGGGTTAGGCTTATGTTTAGGGTTAGAGTAAGGGTTAGGGTTAGGGTTAGGGTTAGACACCTCTTAGGGTTAGGGTTAGGGTTTGGTTAGGGTTAGGGTTAGGGTTGGGTTAGGGTAAATCCTTTTAGGGGTAGTTCTCTTAGCGTTAGGCCTCTTAGTGTTAGGGTTAGGATTAGGTTTAGGCCTCTTACGGTTAAGCCTCTTAGGGTTAGGCCTCTTACGGTTACGGTTAGGTTTAGGGTTAAGGTTAGGGTTAGTGTTAGTATTAGGGTTAGGCCTCTTAAGGTTAGGGTTAGGGTAAGAGGTTAGGGTTAGGGTTAGGGCTAGGTTTGGGGTTAGTTTTTAGGTTTGTGGCTAGATTTAGGCCTCTTAGATTTAGGGTTAGGGTGAGGGTTAGGGTTATGTTTAAGGTTAGGTTTAGGGTTAGGGTTAGACATCTCTTAGGCTTAGGGTTAGGGTTTGGTTAGGGTTAGGGGTAGGGTTAGAGTTAGGTCTCTTAGGGTTAGGTCTTTTAGCGTTAGGGTTTGGGTTTTTTTAGGTTAAGGGTTAGGCCTCTCAGGGTTCGGGTTTGAGTTTCTTTAGTCTTAGAGTTAGGGTTAGGTTTAGGGATAGGGATAGGATTACGGTTAGGGTTAGGATTAAGGTTAGGGGTGAGGGTTAGGTTTATAGTTAGGATTAGTGTTTGGGTTAGGGTTAGGGTTAGAATTAGGTCAGGGTTAGGGTTAGGTTTAGGTTTATGTTTAGGTTAGGATTAGCGTTAGGGTTATGGTTAGGCATCTTATGGTTAGGCCTCTTAGGGTTAGCGTTGGGGTAAGCATTAGGGGTAGTGTTAAGTTAGGATTAGGGTTAGGCCTTTCAGGGTTAGCCCTTTCTAGGGTTACGCCTCTTAGGGTTATGCCTTTTAGGGTTAGGGTTAGGTTTAGGGTTAGGGTTAGGGGTAGAGTTAGGCTTATGTTTAGGGTTAGAGTAAGGGTTAGGGTTAGACACCTCTTAGGGTTAGGGTTAGGGTTTGGTTAGGGTTAGGGATAGGGTTAGCGTTGGGTTAGGGTTAGGGTTAGGATTAGGGTAAATCCTTTTAGGGTTAGGTCTCTTAGGGTTAGGGTTAGTGTTAGGATAAATCCTTTTAGGGTTAGGCCTCTTAGTGTTAGGCTTAGGATTAGGGTTAGGCCTCTTACGGTTAAGCCTCTTAGGGTTAGGCCTCTTACAGTTAGGGTTAGGTTTAGGGTTAGGGTTAGGGTTAGTGTTAGGTTAGGATTAGGGTTAGAGTTAGGGTTAGTGTTAGTATTAGGGTTAGGCCTCTTAGGGTTAGGCTTCTTAAGGTTAGGGTTAGGGCTAGGTTTGGGGTTAGTTTTTAGGTTTGTGGTTAGATTTAGGCCTCTTAGATTTAGGGTTAGGGTGAAGGTTAGGGTTATGGTTAGGGTTAGGTACATACCATGCACACCTTAGGGTTAGAGTTTGGGTTAGGGTTAGGGTTATGGTTAGTGTTAGGGTTATGTTTAAGGTTAGGTTTAGGGTTAGGGTTAGACATCTCTTAGGGTTAGGGTTTGGTTAGGGTTAGGGTTAGGTCTCTTAGGGTTAGGGTTAGTGTTAGGGTAAATCCTTTTAGGGTTAGGCCTCTTAGTGTTAGGGTTAGGATTAGGGTTTGGCCTCTTACGGTTAAGCCTCTTAGGGTTAGGCCTCTTACAGTTAGGGTTAGGTTTAGGGTTAGGGTTAGTGTTAGGTTAGGATTAGGGTTAGAGTTAGGGTTAGTGTTAGTATTAGGGTTAGGCCTCTTAGGGTTAGGCCTCTTAAGGTTAGGGTTAGGGCTAGTTTGGGGTTAGTTTTTAGGTTTGTGGTTAGATTTAGGCCTCTTAGATTTAGGGTTAGGGTGAAGGTTAGGGTTATGGTTAGGGTTAGGTACATACCATGCACAGCTTAGGGTTAGAGTTCGGGTTAGGGTTATGGTTAGTGTTAGGGTTAGGGTTATGTTTAAGGTTAGGTTTAGGGTTAGGGTTAGACATCTCTTAGGCTTAGGGTTAGGGTTTGGTTAGGGTTAGGGTTAGGTCTTTTAGCGTTAGGGTTTGGGATTTTTAGGTTAAGGGTTAGGCCTCTCAGGGTTCGGGTTTGAGTTTCTTTAGTCTTAGAGTTAGGGTTAGGGTTAGGGATAGGGGTAGGATTACGGTTAGGGTTAGGGTTAGGATTAAGGTTAGGGGTGAGGGTTAGGTTTATAGTTAGGATTAGTGTTTGGGTTAGGGTTAGGGTTAGGTTTAGGTTTATGTTTAGGTTAGGATTAGCATTAGGGTTATGGTTAGGCATCTTATGGTTAGACCTCTTAGGGTTAGCGTTGGGGTAAGCGTTAGGGGTAGTGTTAAGTTAGGATTAGGGTTAGGCCTTTCAGGGTTAGCCCTTTCTAGGGTTAGGCCTCTTAGGGTTATGCCTTTTAGGGTTAGGGTTAGGTTTAGGGTTAGGGTTAGGGGTAGAGTTAGGGTTAGGGTTACGGTTAGGGTTAGAGTAAGGGTTAGGTTTAGGGTTAGGGTTAGGGTTAGACACCTTTTAGGGTTAGGGTTAGGGTTTGGTTAGGGTTAGGGATAGGGTTAGGGTTAGGGTCAGGGTTAGGTTTAGGCTTAGGGTTAGTGTTAGTGTTAGGTTAATATTAGGGTTAGAGTTAGGGTTAGGGTTAGGATTAGGGTTAGGCCTCTAAAGGTTAAGGTTAGTGTTAGGGTTAGGGTAAGAGTTTAGGGTTAGGGTTAGGGTTAAGGCTAGGGTTAGGTTTAGGTTTTAGGGTTGGTGGTAAGGTTAGTCCTCTTAGATTTAGGGTTTGGGTGAGGGTTAGGGTTATAATTAGGGTTAGGTACATGCCATGCACAAATTAGGGTTAGAGTTCGGGTTAGGGTAATGGTTAGGGTTAGTGTTAGGGATAGGATTAGGGTTAGGGTTAGGTTTAAGCATCTAAGGGTTAGGCCTCTTAGGGTTATGCCTTATTGGGTTAGTATTAGGTTTGTAAGGACTAGGGTTGGGCTTAGTGTTAGGGTTATGGTAAGGGTTAGGTTTATGGTTAGAGTTAGGGTTAGGGTTATGGTTAGGTTTAGGGTTAGGTACATGCCATGCACAGCTTAGGGTTAGGGTAAGGTGTAGTGTTAGAGTTAGGATTAGGGTTAGGATTAGTGTTAGGGTTAGGGTTATGGTTAGGGTTAGGATTAGGTTTAGGTTTAGTTACATGCCATTCACAGCTTAGGGTAAGGGTTAGGGTTAGGGTTATGGTTAGGGTTAGGGTTAGGTTAGGTTTAGGGTTAGGGTTACGGTTAGGGTTAGAGTGAGGGTTAGGATTGTTAGGGCTAGGGTAAGGGTTAGGGATAGGGTTTAGGGTTAGAGTTAGGGTTAGGGGTAGGATTATGTTTAGGGATAGGAATAGGGTTAAGGTTAGGGTTAGTTTTAGGGTTAGGGTTAGGGTTAGTTACATGGCATGCACAGCTTAGGGTTAGTGTCGTGGTTACGGTTAGGGTAAGGATAAGGGATATGCCTCTTAGGGTTAAGGTTAGGGTTATCATTAGGGTTAGGCCTCTTAGCATTAGGCCTTTTAGGGTTAGTCGTCTTAGGGTTGGGCCTCTTAGGGTTAGGCCTCTTAGGGTTAGGTTTTGGGTTAGGGTTAGGGTTAGGGTTAGGGTTAGGGCTAGCGTTAGGGTAAGGCTTAGGGTTAGGGTTAGAGTTAGGTTTAGGGTTAGGGTCAGGATTAGTTTAGGGTTAGGTTTAGGTCTGGGGTTAGGTTTAGGGTTAGGTTAGGATTAGGTTTAGTCCTCTTAGGGTTAGCCCTTTCAGAGTTCGGCCTCTTAGGGTTAGGGTTAGGTTTTTGTCTCTTATGGATAGGGTTAGGTTTAGGGTTAGAATTAGGGTTAGGTCTCTTAGGGTTAGGGTTTGGGTTAGTTTTAGTGTTATGGTTAGGGTTTAAGTATAGTGTTAGGGTTAGGGTCAGGTTTAGGGTTAGGGTTCGGGTTACGGTAAGGGTTAGGATTAGATTTAGGGTTACGGTTAGGGTTTGGTTAGGGATAGGGTTAGGGCTTGGTTAGGGTTACGGTTAAGGTTAGGTTATGGTTAGGGTTAGGGTTAAGGTTAGTTACATGGCATGCACAGCTTAGGGTTAGTGTTGTGGTTACGGTTAGGGTAAGTGTAAGGGATATGCCTCTTAGGGTTAGGGTTATGGTTAGGTTTAGGCCTCTTAGAATTAGGCCTTTTAGGGTTAGTCCTCTTAGGGTTAGGTTTTGGGTTACAGTTAGGGCTAGCGTTAGGGTAAGGGTTAGGGTTAGGTTTAGGGTTAGGATCAGGATTAGTTTAGGGTTAGATTTAGGTCTGGTGTTAGGTTTAGGGTTAGCTTAGGATTAGGGTTAGGGTTACGGTTAGGGTTATGTTTAGTCCTCTTATGGTTAGCCCTTTTAGAGTTCGGCCTCTTAGGATTAGGGTTAGGGTTAGGTTTTTGTCTCTTAGGGTTGTGGTTAGGTTTAGGGTTAGGGTTAGAATTAGGGTTAGGTCTCTTAGGGTTAGGTCTCTTAGGGTTTGGGTTTGGTTAGGTTTAGAGTTAGGGTTAGGGGTAGGGTTAGGGTTAGGGGTATAATTAGGTTAGGGTTAGGGTTACGTTTAGGGTTAGGTTAGGGATTGGGTTAGGGGTAGGGTTAGGGTTAGGGCTAGGTCACTTAGGGTTAGGTCTCTATAGGTTTAGGGTTTGGGTTTGTTTAGGATTAGGGTTATTCCTCTTAGTGTTAGTGTTAGTGTTTGGTTAGGGTTAGTGTTAGGGTTAGGGATAGGTGTAGGATGAGGGTTAGGGTTAGGGTAAAGGGTTAAGATTAGGGTTAGGGTTAGGGTTAGGTTTTAGGATTAGGGTTAGGGTTTAGGGTTAGGGTTAGGTTTTAGGGTTATGATTAGGGTTAGACTCAGGCTTAGGATTTGGGTTAGTTTTAGTGTTATGGTTAGGGTTTAAGTATAGGGTTAGGGTTAGGGTCAGGTTTAGGGTTTGGTTTAGGGTTAGGGTTCGGGTTACGGTAAGGGTTAGGATTAGATTTAGGGTTACGGTTAGGGTTTGTTTAGGGATAGGGTTAGGGCTGGGTTAGGGTTACGGTTAGGGTTAGGTTATGGTTAGGGTTAGTTACATGCCATGTACAGCTTAGGGTTAGTGTTGTGGTTACGGTTAGGGTAAGGGTAAGGGATATGCCTCTTAGGGTTAGGGTTAGGGTTATGGGTTAGGGTTAGGCCTCTTAGCATTAGGCCTTTTAGGGTTAGTCCTCTCAGGGTTAGCCCTCTTAGACTATAGGCCTCTTAGGGTTAGGGTTAGGGTTATGGGTTAGGGTTAGGCCTCTTAGCATTAGGCCTTTTAGGGTTAGTCCTCTCAGGGTTAGCCCTCTTAGACTATAGGCCTCTTAGGGTTAGGGTTAGGGTTATGGGTTAGGGTTAGGCCTCTTAGCATTAGGCCTTTTAGGGTTAGTCCTCTCAGGGTTAGCCCTCTTAGACTATAGGCCTCTTAGGGTTAGGTCTCTTCGGGTTAGGTCCCTTAAGTTTAGGCCTCTTTGGGTTAGGTTTTGGGTTAGGGTTAGGGTTAGGGCTAGCGTTAGGGTAAGGCTTAGAGTTAGGGTTAGAGTTAGGTTTAGTGTTAGGGTCAAGATTAGGTTACAGTTAGGTTTAGGTCTGGGGTTAGGTTTAGGGTTAGGTTAGGATTAGGGTTATGGTTAGGGTTAGGTTTAGTCCTCTTAGGGTTAGCCCTTTTAGAGTTCGGCTTCTTAGGGTTAGGGTTAGGGTTAGGTTTTTGTCTCTTAGGGTTAGGGTTAGGGTTAGGGTTATGGATAGGGTTAGGTTTAGGGTTAGAATTAGGGTTAGGTCTCTTAGGGTTAGGTCTCTTAGTGATAGGGTTTGGGTTTGTTTAGGATTAGGGTTAGGCCTCTTAGGATTAGGGTTTGGGTTTGGTTAGGTTTAGAGTTAGGGTTAGGGTAAAGTGTTAAGGATAGGGTTAGGGTTAGGGGTATAATTAGGTTAGGGTTAGGGTTATGTTTAGGGTTAGGTTAGGGATTGGGTTAGGGGTAGGGTTAGAGTTTAGGGTTAGGGTTAGGTCACGTAGGGTTAGGTCTCTATAGGTTTAGGGTTTGGATTTGTTTAGGATTAGGTTTATTCCTCTTAGTGTTAGTGTTAGTGTTTTGTTAGGGTTATTGTTAGGGTTAGGGATAAGTGTAGGGTTAGGGTTAGGGTAAAGGGTTAAGGTTAGGGTTAAGATTAGGGTTAGGGTTAGGTTTTAGGGTTAGGGTTAGGGTTAGGTTAGGGTTAGACTCAGGCTTAGGATTTGGGTTAGTTTTAGTGTTATGGTTAGGGATTAAGTTTAGGGTTAGGGTTAGTGTTAGGGTTAGGTTCAGGTTTAGGATTTGGTTTAGGGTTAGGGTTTGGGTTACGGTAAGGGTTAGGATTAGATTTAGGGTTACGGTTAGGGTTTGGTTAGGGATAGGGTTAGGGCTGAGTTAGGGTTACGGTTAGGGTTAGATTATGGTTAGGATTAAGGTTATGGTTAGGGTAGGGTTAGGGTTAGGGGTAGAGTTTGGGGTAGGTTTAGGGATAGTTACATGCCATGCACAGCTTAGGGTTAGTGTTGTGGTTACATTTAGGGTAAGGTTAAGGGATAAGCCTCTTAGGGTTAGGGTTATGGTTAGGGTTAGGCCTCTTAGAATTAGGCCTTTTAGGGTTAGGTCTCTTAGGGTTAGGCCTCTTAGGGTTAGGTTTTGGGTTAGGGTTAGGGCTAGCGTTAGGGTAAGGTTTAGGATTAGGGTTAGGTTTAGGGTTAGGATCAGGATTAGTTTAGGGTTAGGTTTAGGTCTGGGGTTAGGTTTAGGGTTAGGTTAGGATTAGGGTTAGGGTTAGGTTTAGTCTTCTTAGGGTTAGCCCTTTTAGGCCTCTTAGGGTTAGGGTTAGGTTTTGGTCTCTTAGGGTTAGGTTTAGGGTTAGGGTTAGGTCTCTTAGGGTTAGGGTTTGGGTTTGTTTAGGATTAGTGTTAGGCCTCTTAGGGTTAGGGTTTGGGTTTGGTTAGGTTTAGGGTTAGGGTTAGGGTTATAATTAGGTTACGTTTAGGGTTACGGTTACGTTTAGGGTTAGGGTTTGGGTTAGGGGCAGGGGTAGGGTTATGGTTAGGTCACGTAGGGTTAGGTCTCTATAGGTTTAGGGTTTGGGTTTGTTTAGGATTAGGGTTATTCCTCTTAGTGTTAGTGTTAGTGTTTGGTTAGGGTTAGTGTTAGGGTTAGGGATAGGTGTAGGATTAGGGTTAGGGTAAAGGGTTAAGATTAGGGTTAGGGTTAGCGTTAGGTTTTAGGATTAGGGTTAGGGTTAGGTTTTAGGGTTATGATTAGGGTTAGAATCAGGCTTAGGATTTGGGTTAGTTTTAGTGTTATGGTTAAGGTTTAAGTATAGGGTTAGTTTTAGTGTTATGGTTAGGGTTTGGTTTAGGGTTAGGGTTCGGGTTACGGTAAGGGTTAGGATTAGATTTAGGGTTACGGTTAGGGTTTGGATAGGGATAGGGTTAGGGCTGTGTTAGGGTTATGGTTAGGGTTAGGTTATGGTTAGGGTTATGGGTTAGGGTAGGGTTAGGGTTAGTTACATGCCATTCACAGCTTATGGTTAGTGTTGTGGTTACGGTTAGGGTAAGGGTAAGGCATATGCCTCTTAGGGTTAGGGTTAGGTTTAGTCCTCTTAGGGTTAGGCCTCTTAGGATTAGGTCTCTTAGGGTTTGGCCTCTTTGGGTTAGGTTTTGGGTTACGGTTAGGGCTAGCGTTAGGGTAAGGCTTAGGGTTAGGGTTAGGTTTAGGGTTAGGGTTAAGGTCAGGATTAGGTCTGGTGTTAGGTTTAGGGTTAGGTTAGGATTAGGGTTAGGGTTAGGTTTAGTCCTCTTAGGGTTAGCCCTTTTAGATTTTGGCCTCTTTGGGTTAGGGTTAGGTTTTTGTCTCTTAGGGTTAGGTTTAGGGTTAGGGTTAGGTTTAGGGTTATGGATAGGGTTAGAATTAGAATTAGGTCTTTTAGGGTTAGGTCTCTTAGTGTTAGGGTTTGGGTTTGTTTAGGATTAGAGTTAGGGGTATAATTAGGTTAGGGTTACGTTTAGGGTTAGGTTAGGGTTTGGGTTATGGGTAGGGTTAGGGTTAGGTCACTTAGGGTTAGGTCTCTATAGGTTTAGGGTTAGGGTTATGTTTAGGATTAGGTTTATTCCTCTTAGTGTTAGTGTTTGGTTAGGGTTAGTGTAAGGGTTAGGGATAGGTGTAGGATTAGGGTTAGGGTTAGGGTAAAGGGTTAAGGTTAGGGTTAGGTTTAGTGTAAGGGTTTAGGTTTAGGGTAAGGGTTAGGTTTTAGGGTTATGATTAGGGTTAGACTCAGGCTTAGTATTTGGGTTAATTTTAGTGTTATGGTTAGGGTTATAAGTTTAGGGTTAGGGTTAGTGTTAGGGTTAGGGTCAGGTTTAGGGTTTGGTTTAGGGTTAGGGTTCGGGTTACGGTAAGGGTTAGTATTAGATTTAGGGTTACGGTTAGGGTTTGGATAGGGTTAGGGTTAGGGCTGGGTTAGGGTTGTGGTTAGGGTTAGTGTAGGGTTATGGTTAGGGTTAGGTTTATGGACACAGTTATGGTTAGGGTTAGGGTTTGGCTTAGGGTGGGGTTTAGGATTTGGCTAAGGGTTAGGGTTAGTATTAGGTTTAGAGGTGTAGTTATTGTAAGGGTTAGGTACATTCCATGTGCTGCTCTACCAGAGAAAGTGCAGGAAGAATTCTGTCAGTAGTTTTCACACTGACCTGTTAGCCAGCTGAAAAGCACCAGAAAAGTTGGGCTACCTGCCTTCTGGGCTGAGATGCGGAAACGCTGATTTTTGTACTCGGCAGGAGACAAACTCTTCCAAGGCACACCCCATGCACAACTCCTTCGGGGAAGGTGCCAGGAAGGAATTCTGTTGGTAGTTCTCGCACTGCCTCGGTAGCCATTTGAAACGCACCACAAAATTTGTTCAACCTGCATTCTGGGCTGAGACGGGGAATCGCTGAGTTTTGTGTCGGCTGGAGACAAACTGTTCCAAGGCACACCTCATGCACAACTCCACCGGTGAAGGTGCCAGGAAGGAATTCTGTTGGTAGTTCTCACACTGCCCCGGTAGCCAGCTGAAAGACACCACAAAAGTTGTTCATCCTGCTTTCTGGGCTGAGATGGGGAACCGCTGACTTTTGGACTTGGCTGGAGACAAACTGTTCCAAGGCAAACCCCATGCACAACTCCACCGGGGAAGTGTCTAATATCTAATAGTTCATTCCACCACTTCATACGTTGACTTTTCCATCGCTTCGTCCGTCTCTGGCCGGCCCCCTCGCGGGGAACATGGAAACGCAGATTGGGACTCCCCACTCACTTCACAGTTAAACTGTGTCTCTCACACACATCACACTTGCCGGGCAGCCCTCAGCCACACAGCAGCATGTTACATACAACTCTAGGAATGCTGATAGTTTGCGTTAGCACACAAAGTACGTGTTTCAATGAACAATTGCCAAGTTCTAATTTTTTCTGGCTCTAAGCAGCATTTTCAGCCATTCACCTAGAAATACTAGAATTTTTTTTTTTTTACTTACGATTCATAACTCTAATCTTGAACATGTAAAAAGACAACACATAGACAAACAAGACACAGAGCGCTATGTCCGTTGTTATGTTCTAGGAATTCCCCAAATCTTAAGACACCCTAAATGAAGTTTTCAGCTTCCCAGATCTTAAGACAATCAAAGATTCAAAGCAAAGAATAAATATAAATACCTTTTATGTCGTGCAGAAGTCCTTGTCCACCTGTGTGAGAAGTTGAGATGTTAGAGAGTCTCACCCACAGAAGATGCAGTCGGGGGCCCCGAGGGTCCCCAGGCCCCTGGATTCCAGCACCGGCGGAGAGTTCTCCTGCCTGGCCTGCCAAATTGATGCCAAAACGGCACACAGAGTAACTGCCCACAGACCAGTTTTGTCTTTAAGCAGCAAAGGTATTTATTTTGTGCAATGTCGGGGAGCTAGCCGACTCGCACCAGACAAACTAGCTCCCAAGTTTTCAGTGAAAAGTTAGTTATTTTATACAGTTTTCCTAAGATGTTACACAACATCTTTACATACATATTCTTGTGATTTGGACACCCAGTCATTCCATTCATAATAGGGGGGATCTAGGTGGAATAGACATTTCCATTTTCTTTCTTCAACGATTTCCTGACTTGATGGCCTCCTTCCCTCCTTCAGGTGCCCACTTTTCTCTTCCAGTTAGTCAGACTAGATGCCTTTCTCAACACAAACAGAGCGTTGCCATTTATTTATTTATTTATTTATTAAGACCTTGTGCTCTTTCACAGGTGCAGCAGCTGTTTCTTGGCTTTCACCACACCCTGGGCTGGGCCCCTGATGGTCACGGTGTCACTGCCAGAGCCCTTGGTGGGGAAGTGGATGTGGATTCCACCACACTCCTCTACGATGGAGCGGACGAAGCGGCCTTTGGCACCAATGAGGGAACTGTGCAGTTTGGAAGGAATAGAGACCTCCACCTCTGTGCTGTTGGCCTAAGGGAGGATAGTACCAGCCTCTTGACTCAAGCTGCAGAAACGTGTTTGCACCCACTCTGCTTACCCTCGAAGTCCCACCTTGCTAGAAGCTTTATAGATCTGGAAGAAATGCCTGAGCAGAGGGCTTGGAGACTGGCTACTCCTGACAGGAGCAGTCACAAACTTTGGTTTACGAGTCAAGAACAGACCGACACATTTGTCTCCACCCTGCTCTCACCCATTTCAACCACGTCTGTTTCTGTGTCTTCTAGCAAAATTGTCAAGTCTCTCAACTGCAAAAGGCCCGTTGTTTCACTTACCAGCTCCTTCTGGATGGCAAGAATCCTGTGGTGAGCAGCCTCACAGTTTGCTCTCTTGCCTGTGATAACAATTGTCTCCGAGTTGCTGTTCTTTGCTGGGAGATCAATTTTGGTGTTGCTTTCTTTACGGATCTGCCACAAAGGAAAAAAAAAATAAACATCTCAGAAGTGTCCCATGTCAGAAGAAAAGCCCTTGCAGGCTATATTTGACATCACCAATGAGCAGGAGAGAGCATCCAGTGGGATTTTGCTGCAGGCAGCGATCATCACGAGCACTTGAGTTAGGAAGGATATCTCACCGTCTTGATGTTGGCACTTCCTTTCCCTATGATGTTCTTGTGGAACTGTTTGCAGATGGGGACAGAAATAGAAAAGCTGTTTTCAACCTAAGGGAGAAAGGAAGGGAGAACTGAAGATTACACTGTCGTGGCAAGTGAGGCCCCACTTCAGGAACTCTGATAAACGAGCTTTTGAAAATAAGCTTAGACCCAAGGAAGTTCTCTATACGAGGGACTTTTGTAAGACTAAACAAAGGCAAGTACGTTCCCCTATAGCCTTCACATAACAGGTACTACCCCCTGCCTCCATTCAGCCAAAACAGCGTCGACAGCTCCCTCCTCTTGAGGTGTTTTAGCTCTACCCAAGCCAGTAGAGCTCTGCTTTGCCCCAGGGTTATCCAGGCACGTAGGAGGGAACAGCAGGCAGAAGACCTCCTTACCAGGTCTGCCACCATCTTTTGCATGTACTCAGTGCACTTCTCCGCCTCATTTTTGGGACCTCGGAGTTGGACGATGTCACTCTTGTGTGCAGGGTCTGGGAAGTTGATGATAACCTGCAGGAGCGGTCATTTATAGTTAGCTCAAGCAAATGCAAGAGCCCTTGTGTCAGACACATGCAAAGGTTGGGGGGATCCTACACATGCCCTTTTCCCTTTCAGAAAAGGGTAACCGTGTTAGCGGCCTCTGGCTAAAAGAACTATCTTCTCAGACACTTGCGCTACAGAGCCACTAAAGTTACGACTTCTGTGACGACAGGCCTACTACCCATGTAGGGAATAACCCCTCTGGATTCCTCCTCTCCTACAAAGCCTTACCTCTGGGAATTTCTCCCGGATTTCCCAGATCCGCTCAGCCTTCTGCCCAATGATGGTCTGGTGGAATTTCTGCTCAATGATTAGGTCCTCAGTGTGTTCATTTTCCTGATGGGAGTAGAGTGCACACTGAGTGTTCAGCCGGAGAGCCATATACTTAGCGGTTTGCTGCCCGACAGTTTATTTGCCAGCACTGTCCCTCTTTTCTCTAGACAAAATTCACTCTGCGTTGACAGAGAAGGGCTACCTGAGGGAACAGAGGAAGACATTTGTGAAGAGGAACTTGCACTTGTCATGAGATCCAAGTGCTCGGTGGGCAAGGGGCACACACTCACACCAGAAGGTTGCAAGGGAACACGAGAGCCCAAACCCTGCAGTCTCCCAAACATCACAGCCTACTCACTCACCATACGGGAAGCGAGTTCCAGCAGCTCTTTCTTGGCCTGTGGGAACCCCTGTGGGTCTCCTTCAATTCTGATCAGGTTGCTCTTCTCATTGTCCGAGGGAATGGGCACAGACACCTTGTAGAGGTCCTTAATCCTGTTAACTTCAAGGCAAGGACTGTGGTGACGCAGTCTGCTAGGCAAAGACTTGGAAGCAAGGCACCTTGATTATCACTGCTCAAAGGCTGTTGAAGAAGTAAACCCGCCTCTGGGAAGGGCTCAGTGGGGTAGGGTTGAGACAGGGGAAATTGCCTCTTCACCCTGGAGTTCAGTGAGAGCAGACCTGTGCCACACAAGAACCTGTACAAGTAAATACTGTGGCATCTACAGAGCCAATTGTTCACTTGTCAGAGCGAGGCGTGTTTCTTCCCCAAACAGTATCACATTTAGAGCAGAGGATAATCATTCGTTTCTACCCCAAACTCTTTGCTGGGGACATGTTGCAGCACTATCAAACTAGCAGACCGCAAAAAGGCTTTACCGTTGGCCATACTCTACTGCCAGTGCTGTATAGCCTTCCTCCAGAGGCCAGAGCACACTGCTCCTCCTCCATCTCACACCCTCTCCCACAAGCCACAGGGCTATTTAACCACTTAGCGGGAACCAGCTACACCTGCACATCGTCCATGTCAATCAGCCCACTGCCGCTGAGGCAAGGCCACAGCTGCATGTTATCAATGATAATCAAACCACCGCCTTCATTCCTCTACAGGGAGAAGCTCACCAAGCACATTTCCACCACCCACAACTGGCTGCTAAAATGTCATTCACACAGAGCAATGCGTGAAAAAAAAAAAAAGCCTCCAGGACACATCAAAGTAATTCCACTACTGTTCAGGCTCCCAAGGTACTTTCACACGTTAAAGCCATCGCAAGGCCTCACGGCCCATTTCTCTCCTTGTACCACCACCACTCCAGAAAAGCAGAGGAAATGTGATGGAGACAGCACACTGGGTGAGCTACAGAGCCCCTGATACGATCTACTAAACACAGGGAGTGTGAGCGTGGGAAGGACTAGAAAGGCACTCCACTTACTGTTAGCTCCATTCTTGCCAATGAGGTGTCGGTGGAATTGGTGGTCAACTTTGATTTCTGCGTAATCCACCTGGTTGATCTAAAAAGAATTATATATTTTATATATAAATATACAATATTATATATTATATAGTATATTATATAGGGCCAGGTAGGACAGGCCACCGCTTCTGTCTCGTGCCCTAAGTAACTGCCTACTGCCAGTATTGGCACTGACTCACCAGCGGTCAGCTACAAGCACTTCTGCTATTAAGCAGAGCACAAGCATTCCTCTGCTTTGAGAAGAGAGCATTGTGCTCATGAAACATTGAAAACACTTACTTATATGCCTCTCCAGCTATAACAAAGAGAATCCTTCCTTCTCTGCACCAAAAAAATTAATGCTGACTTTTCAAGAATGCTATGGATGAGTTTCATAACCAAGGGGTGTCATCCACCTGCCACACAATTTGTCTTCTGCAAGTTCGATTAAGCATGTCAAGACATCATATGGATGTGATAAACACCTCATCACCTCTGCTCTGTTGCCCCTTCTTCCCCCAGTTTCTTACTGGAACTAGTAACTCCAGCTCACCAGTTCCTTGACCATGGCTTCAATCTGTTCCTGAGCCACATGCACATCTTCTGTAGGTCTTTCCAAAGTGATGTTGTCCTCTTCTCCAGTGAATTTGATGTGAACCTTGAGGTGAAAGACAATGAATCTCTTAAGAATTTGCCAAGATCCAAGCCAGGCCAATGCTCTTGGTCAGGCCTACACCATCGATCCCTGCCACTAAGAGATGCGCCTCCTCCCAAAAAGCCCAAACAAAATCCCCACAATTTTACGAGTCAGTAACTTAACGATTTCGGCCATATGGCAGTGCCTAGAGCCCAAGGCTCTGGTGCTGTCCCGGTTTCTGCAAGGGCTTTGGAGAAGTCTACTCATCTAGCCTTTATCTAGATAGCGTCTAACTCACCAGGGAGAAGCCTTGCTGCACTCACCATTTCCACGTATCCTACTATATCAGTTCTCAAAACAGCACCACATAAAGCTTCCTTGGAAGGGCTCAACCCATGACAATAACATAGGAGGAGCAGTGTTTGCAGCAGTAAAAGAGAGGGTTCCCTTGAACAGCAAAGATCTGTGTCATTTCCCCCTGGGTTTACCCACGCTAGAAGACACCTCTCTCTTCTGTGACGAGTGATCTGGACTAAACCTTTTTCTACGCTGGGGGTGCTAAGCTAACCAGCTCATCCATACCTTTGGCATCTGCTGAGTTATTTTGGCCAGGTTCTGTCCTTTGTTTCCAATAATGAAACGGTGAAGCCAAGAGGGGGCAGAGACCGAGGAGACGGTAAAACTGTTGGCCTGAGAGACAGAAAAACAGAGAAGCTGTTTGATGGACAAACTGGAAGAGGCCTTCACAACAATTCAGTTCCAATTCCCATGCTGCACGTCCGGTATTGACTTCTCAGCTGCACCTCTAATGGCCCAAGAGAGACCACCCCCGCTACACCTGTCAGTGCTCACAAATGTATCTTCATGGGACCTTCAAAGGAGGCCTAGCCCATCTTGTCAGTACCTTTGCATAGACTTCAGTCAATGCTTGCCCAAGTTTTTCAGGCTCGCCTCGCAGTATCACCGTCTCCGAGCTACTGTCAGTGGGTGGGATCTCGACAGAGACTCCAGTCTTCTCCAAGATCTCCTGCAGGGAATTCCCCTTGGGGCCGATGACATACTTGTGCTGGGACTTCTTCACCTCCACTGCAAGAGTAGTAGTCTTCTTCTTCTGTAGGGGCAGAGACACTGAGGCATCAATCACAAGGGGGCGGGGAAGGACAAGAGCGACAGGAAGAGGCACAAGATGCAGTCAAACTCTGCACCCAGCAAAGAGCAAAGCCAAGCTGAGCACAGTGGCTCGGCAGTACCCTAGCACCCCTTGGACCCCTGCCTACAGAAAGCCTTGTGCTCAAAAATTCACAGGGGAAGTCCAAAACTAGCATACTGGGTCAAGCTCCCTGGGACACGGCATGCAAGAGACCACACACACAGGCATGTCGTTGTCGTCGTCCCCGTCCCCCCGTTGGACAACAGGGTTCAACTCCCAGCCGTCTCCCAGGCAGTGCTGTGATGCAACACTGTGCAGGCTATAAGCCGATTGTTGAAATCCAGACTGGTACAAATACAGACCTAACCACGAGGAAAAACAGCCCAGCAACCCACAACAAGGATATTCACAGCAGCGTTGGCTGTGGGAAATAAACTGGAGTGACATTCACTCTTCAGCAACTTCTACTTAGGTAGCAACTTTGATACTGTCAGCTGGCCACCACTGTAGACTTCACACTTCTTTCCTTCCTTAGTAGCCCCGGTGTGAACAAGAGCCAGGGGAGCTCTTGGTGGCCTGCTAAGTTCCACGATACAGAAAAGCGAGAAATCTGTCACCTCCCGGATAGTATCAGCCCAGCTCCCACTCTGCTGAGTGAGGAAACGGTAGGATTCGGGGTCATGTACTGCAAGGGCTGCTGAGCCAGATGCAACCGAGGGATGCACAAAAGTAGAACAAGAAGGGAAGAGTGCCTAGGAGCAGGTGCCAGGGGAAGGTGGGAAGCTTTATGGACCATCCGTACCTTCTCCTCATAGATCTTCTTAACTCGAGCCACAGCCTGGGCTAGTTGCTCCTTTTCTCCGCTGAAGACTATCTCTGTCTTGTTGACACTGGGTGGAGGAATGTTGATGCGCGTCCCTGTGTCCTGCATGAGCTCCCTCACCAGCTTGTTGTAAGGGCCAGCAATGAAAGGGTGGTACACTTTCTCCACGTCCAGCCGCTCCATGGCACACTTATCCTGGAAGAGCCCACAACAGACCTTGGTGGGAACTGTCCTCTATATTACAGTCTCTGCCAGGCACAGCTAAGTTCCCAGGGGTGTCCTGCCTGACACTCTGGCCCAAGCAACCTTCTCAAGTTTGTGGGCTTGTAGATCTCCACCTCTTTCAATCTACAAATATGGTTGCTGCTGCTCCTTGTTTATGATATTCACCCCTGTGATCTCCTGCCTTATCTCAGCTGGCACCTAAGACGCGTCGCTTCAACTATCAAATGCTTGTTTGGGCTTCAGAGATGGACAAAACGCAGCACAAGAAGTTTCAGGACCTGGCAGTGGTGCTCATACAGCCAGCGAGTGGCACAGTATACGTCTCCGTTCAGGCTAACGTTAGCCACTGACTGTAGCCACGGTGGCTGCAAACTCCGACTATACCATGGGGAAGCAAAAAGGCTGACCAGCTAATGCCATGAGAGAGATCATACTGAGGTACCTGCTCAGCGGAGATAAGCAGGATCTCGTGCCGGGCCTTCTCAATCCCTTCTTTAGTACCACTGATCTTGATCTGGTTGCTGGGGTCATCTGGGTGGGGGACCTGCATTTCGGTTGCAGTTTTGAGCTTCAGGTTCTGCAGCTTCTCACCCTTCTTTCCAATGACAAAACGGTGGTGCTCCTTGGGGATGGCAACTGTTGCTGAAGCCTGCAGCAGAAGAACCAAGCATCTGTGAAAAGCCTTGCCTGCACTGGCAGATCCACAGGAACAGAGCCAGGGAAAGCAAGGTAGACGCTGCTCAGCGGTACTGCTCCTCAGAGCAAACACAACGCCTTCCCAGCACATTCTGTCTGAGGGCTGACACTGTACCAGTTGATCTACAGTGCCTCCATGCCAGGAGTATAAACCCCACCTTTCCCTCAAAACCCTTCTGTTTGCACAGGAGCAGTACTCTGAATTAGCAAAGGCCTTCCGACACAGACGAGGAGGTGCCTCTCCTCCAGTGTAAGACACCAGACAACAACTGAGATGGCAGCGCACAGCTGGAGTTTATCTGAACTCTGACATCTGCTGCCAAGGCTACAGAGAACAAGACATACAGTATGACTCCTAGGAAAGAGAAATTCAACACCAGAAACCTACTGCAGGAGGCAGGCAGCTAGCAGATGCTTACCGCTACTTAAGTGCTAAGGTGTCTTCAAGTGTAGCACGTGCTGCTCCTGGGACTGCTTCTAGAAGGCCCCACACGGAAAAGGGGTCCTTCTCAATCTACCATTAAAGGGCTGGTCTATACAAGGGCTTCCCGACTTCTTCCCTTCTCACTGAGTTTTTACAGGTCTGGTAGCTGATGACTGCTATCGTGCTCTTGGTCCCTGTGATTAGGTAACCACTAACAGCAATCAGACAATGAACATTCAAGCTATAATGGAAAAATAAAAGGTGAAGAAAAGATCACTCAGTGTGACTTTTCAGCTCTGTGTTCCTGTCCTGAAGCCAGCCAAGCCTAAGAGAAACTGGAATACAGACACACCTTCCAGACCTGGGGCCAGGGCAGTAGGAGGTATATTTGAGAACAGTGGCTCACGGGTCTGTGGCGGCACGACCTGAACTGTTTTTTCAGATGCACATTGTGGATGTAGGGTTTCGTTCCTTTCTCTTTCCTCTGGCAGGGTATGACACAGGGGCCGAACAGCACTAAGCAGACATGGTATTAACATCGCATTATCTACCTTTGGCGTTATACTTTAAAACACACTGCAACACCTGGCTGTGATACATCCTAACAAGAGCTACCACCTTGACTATGAGCTCAAGAACCTTAAGGTAAGAGATCAAAACCTAGAGGACTGAAGCAACCGAAACAACAGGGTTGTGGCTCCTTACCAGTGTGCCTTGAGTTACACAAGGCAGAACCCTGACCCGAAGCTTTTGGCTTTTGGCAGGACTTCCTTTCCTCTACTTTTCTTTCTCCCAGCCTTCCACGTTCTCCTCTGAAGGACTTCAGGAAAAGCACAGTCCCGTTCTCACACACTACTAGCTTTGTGTGTGAGGCTCCTGCACCAGCACCTCAGCACAAAGTCACTGGTTGCAACTCAAATGTTCCAGAGATCGCAGACTCCACGCTTCATGCAACACCACGGCCTGTAATTACCTTGGAACCCTATTTTAAGCCTCATTCCCATTCCAAATTGCCAATTGGGTGCTTTGAAAACGTATGGCAAAGCTGAATTATTCATGTAACAACACACCTCTTTGGCTTACAAGCACACGGGCCCAAGGGTCTCAAAGCATTTGCGAGTCTTGGGGAAGAGCAAAGACGAAGGCAGAAACAGTTAGATGCCCTCACCTGAGTCTGCAGTTGAGCGACAATCTGCTTCCGAGCCTTCATGACTGCTTCCAGCTTGCCAGAGACCACGATCGAAAGGCCCTGGTCCTTCGCGAGAGACAGCTCCAGGTGAGCTCCTGTCTTCTGCATGATGTCAAGGCAGATCTTGGCCTGCTCGCCTTCTGCAAATTGATTCATGTTCTTGTCTTTCCTCTCCTCCAGTGGCACATGGAACACCTGCTCAGCCATGGGACAGACAAAAGCAGGGCACAGCAAGGCGTCAGTGTGCTTTTGATTGTCAGTGCCTCCCTCTCTTATTGCCATACAGGAGGATTTCACTGGCGTACTAAGTTCCCAGATTTAGGCGACCCATCAGCCTTTCCAGTGGAGACACCAGCTGCAGTAAGAGGGCACGGCAGCAGGCAGTGTGTCCCAAACTGAGTGCTTTCCTAAAGAACATGCTATTGGGGGGGGAAGCGGAATACTTTAATGCATTAGCACTCACTTCGTGAATTCTGCAATCCTCCCTTCAGGCGTGTTCCAGCTATCTGTGCAACAGGGATGCAGAGCTATTTCTGGGCAGTTTTTCAACACATCCCTCCCCCTCCAGAGCAGTCCTAGCATTCAGCTGCAGTCTTCCATGTGCCCCAGGGCAAAGTACAGCAAAGAGGCAGTTACTCTGACACACTAAGGCATTTCATACACCAGGGAAAGTTTCACTTCACCTACTTTTTGGAGGGATGAAAAGGAGAGACATAAGACACCCACTCCCACCAACCTGAGTGATGACAGAAGCCTTTATTGGCCGGATTTTGCTCCAGGGCCCAGCAGGTTCCCGGGCAGCTTCCAAACATGGTGCTTTCTCAGGGAGCGCAGGGAAGGCTTCCTCGTAGGTGGGAGGATCCTTCTCTTCTTCAGAGTTTAAAGCTGTTACTGCGGTGAAGCAAACAAGGCAAATGAGATGCTCTCCCCACAGAAACGGCTCCATTCATAGGCAGTGCAACTCTACTGAGGCATCATCAAAGAGGGACAACAAAGGACTTGTGCACTTCTATTCATCCTGCTACAGTTATGCTTGTGGAGAGCAGCCGAGTCGGGAGCACAGCTGAGCTCAGCACAGCACAGACTGCAGTAGGTGCCGCCATGGATGCAGGAAGCAACCGTGCAAGTGAATGGTGGCAGCAAACAAGCACATTATCGCCAACTTTGTTGAGAGGAGCTTCATCAGGGGACAACAGGCCAAGCAGAAAGAAATCAAAGGGACACAGCAAGGCTGTAGGTCAGAAGGGGACAAGACAGACACATGCCCAGGAAGAAGGCAGAGAGAAGCAGAAGCACTCTAGTTGGGGCAGAGTCCAGGGAAAGCCTGTAGCTTATGTTCGACTCAGCTGTGCACTGGGCTGTGCCAAGCGGGCCAGCTCGCAGCTGGAGAATGGGTGCCGAGACCCATCAGTGAGTCAGTCAATACGGTTATAATGACTTTCCCCAACACCTGGCTGAGCAAAGGAGGAAGTGACAATCCAGCACACTGATCCCACGAGGCTCTCTTGCAGCCCAATGACCCATGCTTGCACATGCCCTGCCCCATGGCTGACAGCGTTGCTAGCCAGAGCTCTGTGAAGATCTGAGGCTTGCCTCTGCCTGGCCCTGCTCTGTGCAGCACCACCGATGTGCTCCTGTTGGTGGAAAGCCAGAGTGTGGCAGGCCGCCAGCCTAGGAATGGCGAACGCCGTGCCTGGACACTTAGGGGGAGCCGGAGGCATGGAGCGAGCTTGGCTAACAGCAAGGAACCTTGCCTGCGCAGTCTCTATTTAGAGGCACATCACAGGAACTCAGCTGTGTCTTCTCACCTTTCACCTGCTGCTGCGTCAAGGCACTGCGGTGTTCGGCAAAGCTCTCCTGGGTCAAAACTGCCACCGAGCTCATCGTCGACTTCCCACGCACACACACAATCCGGGTATGCCACTGGAAGAGACAGAGGAGGCAACACTATTACCAGCACCATTCAAGATGCACACAAGTCACTCCAGGAAGGCAAATGACGTGTTTACTGAGCACTTTTCCAGTCGGCCTCTTGAAAAGCGCATACAGGGCCAGTCTGCTGCCCTGTTCTCTTGCTGAACCACACAGAAACTCAGGGGGGATTTTTCCTCATAGCACAGTGGGCATCAAAACCAGAGTGCCTCGTTAAGAAGGCAGAGGATGTGCAGCCTAAGAAGGCTCTTGGAAAGGGGGACACCCCAGGTTGTTAAAGCATACTCTCATTAATCTATCAAGTATTAATGGCGTGCAATTTTAAAACCAGTCTCCCAAGGTACACATAGGCAGTGCAAGACCCTTGTGGAACCCTGGAGAAAAACAAAAAAGGGCCCAGGATGCTGCCTTTTCCTGAAAAACTTACACCTTGATTACCAACCGAGCATGAGCACCTGGGGCCCAGAGAGCAGCTCCTGGTGTCTCCAGCTCCTCTGCAATCCCTCCCACAACAGGCTCTACCGAGCGTGACCTTCCCTTCCGCTCCACATACAGTCTCACAGCCCACAGTAAATACCACAGCCTCCTGGTAGCAGACTCTGCTGGAACTGCTTCTCGACGCCCCCCACCCCCCACCCCGAAAAACAATCACCCAAACAAAAAACTACCTGCAAAGCCCACTACAGTACATCATACAGCCCAACAGTTTCTTCTCTCAAGGTTCGGAGCATTAGGAAGAGAGGCCTAATCCTGCAGCTGGGTTTTACTTTCCTTTCTCTTATCTGTTTTCGTATTTTAATACAAAGAACACCTCCCTACTTATTGCACAGACCCATGTTGCAAAAGTTTTACAGGCTCTGGGCCTCTCAGTGACATGCTCTTGGACAAGTGAGACTCCTTACACCCTGGGTGAACATGCCTTTCCCAGCCCACTTTAGAAAAGCCCCGGACTTTCTGCAGCAGTGCATGTCTTTGTCAGGTTGTCACAGCAGTTCCCTAAGGGTAATGCTGCAGAAAGAAGGCTGCTCTTGTGCTTGATCCACAGGGGCTAAAAAACTTCTATTTCTTGTTACAGTGTCTTCTCGGGCCATGCCTGGGTGCCCACTCCTGCTAAGGATGGGACCAACGGATCTGCAACTTCTCTCTTTCTGGCCACAAGGGAAGTGCAGAGGCAGTTTCCAGATCCTGCCTTTACTGCTTGTCAGCTTCAAAACAGCCACGAGGACACCTGCCAGACTCTTGCTCTCCTGCTGTAAGGTTCATTTTAGAAGCTCTGCACAGTATAGGCCTGAGGATTTCCTTCTGTAGAATTCTTGAACACAAAACAAATGTGAACCATCGTCGAGGACTTTTCTTTTTTTTTTTTTTTTAAGAGAAAAAATGCTTTCACGTGACGCTGGTATTTTGCAGAAACCCACAGATCAAATTGTCAGATACCCTCACAGCCATGGCGAATGAACTTTTTCAGCCATACACTCGCATTCAGTTTGAACATGTTAGACTGGTCTCAGTGCAGCTGCTGACTGCTCTAACCACCTGACTGGTAGCGGCCTGAGTGAATGACCTGAATCCCTGCAGCAGCACAATCCTAAGAGCACTTAAACATGCTTCTATATGCAAAGGGAAGAGTATGTTTTGGGAAAGGCAATATCAGCTGAAATACTGTAACCAATAGCACATCTTGATTTTCTTTGACAAGGTGTGAACCGCACAGGGGGGCTTATCTGGGATGGCTCTGCACTCTGATAACAGCTGTAAAATCCAGGGTTACAGATCTCTCTTCTAACAGGCCGTACCCTCTTCAGAAGCAGCTTAATGTGCATTGGCAAAAAAAGACTAGCTACCTGACTGAGAACAACTGCCCTTACCCTACCAAAGAAAAAGTTACCATTGTTACCGGAGAGCGGCAGGAAGGCGACTGGGGGACCACCCCCCGCAGCCCTGTCCCCTGGGGGATGGCCCCGGCCCCCCCACCAACCCACGGGGCAGCCGCCACAGACAGGGGGAGCGCGACGTGACTCAGGGCTTTTCTCCGCACCCTGGGTGCCGCCGGAGCGCTCCCCATTGCCGGCGCAGTGCGGGGCGGCCACTGCGTGGGGGAGCGGCTGGGGAGGCCGGCAGGTTGGGCGGGTGCAGGCGGCCGGTGGACCGAGCCCCTCAATCATTGAAACATATCCAAGGTAGTTTCTTGTATTATAATAAAGGACAATAGCATGCAATATGATAAAAGGAAACAGTAGTAGCTATTGTGAGCGATATGATAAAAGAGCAATAGGAGCGAAGCACCAAATTTTCACTGAAAGCCTTCACGAGACTAAGGAAAGGAGACATCACCAACTCCAACCCCAACATCACACAGGACCACCTTTTGTCTGGGAGCGCCCTTGCAGCCGGCACCAGCAGTCTCTTGGGAACTGGGAAATTCCCCTGGAGAAGGTGCCAGAAAGGAATCCTCTTGCTGCTTCTCAACCTGCCCTGGCAGCCATGTGAGGCACAGCACAAAAGTTCTGCTCCCTGCTCTCTGGGATGAGCAAAATTGACACGGCACATTTGCAATAATACACAGACCCAAGAAGTCACCTTGGAAAAGTAAAAGCGTAGCACTGCTCCCCTGGAGAAGGTGACAGGAAGGAGATCTCTTGCTGTTACTCATCCTCCCCTTGCAGCCATGTAAGGAACAGCACAAAAGTTCTGCTCCCGTCTTTCTGTGGTGAGAAAATTGACCTCTTTTCATTGGCAAGAATGCACAGCCCAAAAATCTCACCTTGACAAAGTGCAGCAGTGCTCCCTGGAGAAGGTGACAGGAAGGAATTCTCTTGCTGTTTCTCACCATGCCCTGGCAGCCATGTGAGGCACAGCAGAAAAGTGCTGCTCCCTGCTTTCTAAAGTTGGCAAAATTGACCGTTTATAGTTCTACTCATGTAGAGACAGGACTTTCTTATTCAAAAGCAAAACCCAAAAAGCCACATAGCCTTGGGAAACCCCTTGTCCTTCAGTGTGGCTGGTGACTTCCCATGGCTCTTCCGCAAGGCAGGAGAAATAACCATGAATTTGGAAGCCCACGTAAATTCAAGTACACTTAGTCCTCTGACAGTCACTACTTATGGGCCAGCGGTCCTCTCACCCCTCCACAGATCTGCCTCTTAGTCCTCTAGCAGTCATCCTCCATGGAGGGACCACAAGTCCTCCATACCTACCTACCAACTCACCAGAAATGAGTCAGACCACACCAGAAGTGACACCGCCTGACCTGCAGGAGATATATTACACCAGTAACGATGGTTTCAAGGCAGAAAACACACCACCATCCACCAGCACAGCAGAAAAACAACCAGAAGAAACTTTGTACACAAACCAATGGCTCCATCCAAACCCTGCAAAGGCCAAAAAGCTGAGAAAAGGCACTCTCCACAAAAAAAACCCAACACACAGAACACAAGATCACACTACCATTACCCCAGGAACCCAGGTCAACAAACCCACATTCTTCCATAACAATAACACGCTTTAACACTTTACTCGCTTAACCAGTGGCATACCATAACCTTGTAATCCTGAGAGACATCCGTGCGCTGCTCCACACGTCACCAAAAGCAGGGGCTGAGGAAGGCTGCTTGGGGGCCCGTCAAGGGCACCAGCTCCCCTGGTTTCCAGCCGGCGGCGGGGCCCATCAGGGTGCAGCACCCTCAGCAATGCCCGGCTCCTTGCGCCTCGGCCCCAGGGCTGCAGCGCAGGGCTGGCCCCAGCCGGGGCTGGGCTGGGAACAGCCAGGCAGGGCCCCTGGCAGCCCCGGCACGCACCTGCTCCCTGCATGGGGCAGCCTGGTCCTTTGCAATCGACACCGTGGCATCCAGAGAACTGCCCTGCCTTGGGCCTGAGCCATCTCTGCAGGGATGAGGCCTTCCTCGGCGTCCATCCCTCAAATCCCTCCCTCTGGCCCCCACAGTCTGTCCCTAAAACACTTCCCCTCGCCCCCGGTCCCTGCGAGCAGGGAATCCGCCTCCCCAGCTGTGAGCCCGGGCGGCGCAAGCCCCCTCAGGTCTCACCCTGCCATCCATGTGGTTCCTGGAAGAAACACCATCCCACCATGCCCGAGGGAAACCACTATCCCTATAGACACAATGGGGGCAGCCGGTACTGGGGGGGGGGGGGGGGTGTTGGGGGGGGGGGTGTGTCACTCTTGGGGCTATTCTAGTGAGCAACACTCAGAGAGGCCAAAAACTGGAGTGCACGGTTGATGCCAGCATTACAGCCGGCTGCAAGCGAAAGGCACTCAATGGGCATGGGCGCTGCTGGGAGGGAAAGCGCCACGTCAGGACGGTCGGGAATCTTGGCTGGCTGGGAGGGAGCTCCATCGAGCGCTCAGAGTCGAGGCTTGAGATCCGTGCAGCCACGGAGGTTTTTGCACGGAGAGCTGTGCTAAGCAAGGCTGGTTTATCACTTTGGCTGCAACACGAGGGTGCTGCACCCATGCATGTGTGCTTCCCCTGAGCAGACAGAGAACTTTCTCTCCTGGGCTTTGTTCCCTCTGGGACAGCGGCCCCACCTCTCAGCACCATGAAGACTCAGGTTCTGACGCCCAAAGGCTTTTCCAAGTCCTGTCCCTGCCTTCCCCACAGAACCCTGAGCCTCCAAACTCTCCCCAGCCCCGGAGAAGGGGCAGGGACAGCGCAAGGCAATTCAGCATCCTACAGCCGGATGGCCTCAACTTTCGGGGCCAGCAAAGCACCCTGCCCTGCGCACTACTGCAAAAGCAGGCTGAAGAAGGTTGCCATCCTACAAGAGCTGGAGGGGAAGAAACTGCAGTGAATATCACAACAGGTACGCTGCCTGCAGCTGTTAGGTGCTACTGCTCAATGCCGTCCCAGGTAAGGAGTGCCGACACTTTCCTCAGCCTCACAGACCCCCTGCGAGCCCAGGGACCTGGCCTCCCTGATTTAGGGCTCCCACAGATGGGAATTTGCTCTCCAAGGAAATGCAGTCATTGCAATCAACCTTTCCTCCCCAAAACATCAGCTAGAACATGGATGGAACTGGAATGGGAAGCACTGAGCTCCTTTACCCTGAAGCCCAGGGGGGACACCCTCATGTCGTGGATGGTTTACTTGTCCTATGCCATTCAAAAAAGCATCAACATCCCTCTGAGGCTGTACATTAGTTTTACCCTTGGGCAGTGTGTCTTACTGAAAGGAATCTTCCCAACGAACCTCAGCTTCTCCTGATCCTCCTCTTCTTGACTAACAAAAGCCTTCCACTGGAAGTGGGCTAAGATTTTACTCTGATTGTGGATGACGACGGATTTGTGGTTTGACAGCGTGATGTAGGTCTTCCCAGCTGTCAAGGAGTTCCTGTCTAGCCTGGTGTTGACATCTTCAGCTGCTCCATGAAGGCTTGCATGAATATCTTCACCTGGAATAAAACAAAAGGGAGACTTTGCTCATCGCCCTTGCTGATGGGAGTACAAGGAACAGAGGAAGCCACAAGGAACAGAAGTGTCACAGCCCTTAGCTATATTAGCAGTTCCACAGATCAATACATTTATCACATCCTGACAGCTGCATGTGTACTGCATGAGGATGTCCTGGACACCACCTTAAGCACCTTATTTCTGGGTGGGCTTGTAGACATTTATCCCCAAGGCAACACTATCTACAGGGAGACGTTTTCAGTGTGCCCAGGTGGCCTTTGGGTCGCCATCCCACCCGGGTCACTGGGAATTCTGCATACAAGTCATTCAGGTGACTGAGGAGGCCCCACCTCGGTCACGGCTCGCCAAGAGTCTCCTGCAAGCACGCCACCGGGGTTGTGTCTCTCCTGATCCCTTATTGCCAACATGCCAAGATGCCTGGGGCATGCAGGCAGAAGAGGGAGGTGAAGAGAAACAGGCAAAGTGACAGCCCACGGCAGGATGGGGCGCAGATGAGAACTTCACCGTGTTGGAGCAGCAGTGCCCTCAGTTGCTGGGGGTCTGTGAAGATAGGTCAGAACAAGACTGGTGGGGCACGGCCCACACCAACCTGCCCATCACAGCCCTGCAAGCCCATTTCTTCTGCCTGGAGCCTGGCGGTATAGGACAAGGCCTCAAGGACAAGAGTCCAAGTACTGATAGCCTGATGAACAGAGACTTGTTAGAACTTGTAGGGCACAAGCCCTGGGAGCAAAGGAACAAGCTAACTGCAGACCCCTGAGCCGTCACAGTTGAGGAGGCAACCAGACGGACAGAGAAACAAGTAGCCAGATAAGGGAACGGATGGCGCCGACATGTAACTTTGTTAATCAAGAAAGCCGCGTAGAAAGAAACTCCCTAACTTTGGAATAGAAACTGTTGCTATGTCAAGGTAAACTAATAAGTTCCTGTTGTTCTAACGGTGTGCCTTAAATATCAACCAATCAGTGTTTTTTACGCTTAAGATTTAACCAATCAGTGTGTAATATGTAGAAGGTAGAAATGTATATAATTGTAAGAAAATCACTAATAAATGGACAACTTGCTTGCATCAAGCTGCGTCCCGTCTCTTCATTCGCCGCGCCTATGCCCAAGCGTGCAAGCCTGCACCGAGTATTCCCAAGCTGTCCCACAACCCGAGCGAGCACACCTTTGCTTTCCACCTCAGACCGAAGAGGAGAGAGCCCCTGGCTGCGCACGGCAGCCGATTAACGCCTGGAGTCTTGCTGGAGCACCTGCCAGCACTTCACCCTCCAGAAGAGACCCCCACCAAAGCGCCCCTCACTGCCAGAGCTTCCAAACCTTCATTCTTCCCAACCAAGCAACTCCTGGGAGTCAACCATCTCAAACTTGAGCACCGAGCCTACTCTGCCTGTTGCAGGTGAGGGTTTCCAGGTGAGAAGCAAACCCCAAACACGAGACATTCTCCATCGAAATGGCACTTCTGTGGAGCGTGTTTAAAGCCTCAGAGCCAGCCCCAGCTGAGAAGGGCAGCGACCCGGCCATCCCTGGAGAGCATCCCCCTGCCGAGGCAGAGCCTTCTCCTCGCTGCACGGGTTACAGCAAGGCAGCCAGGGGATGGACCTGCCTTTCCAAGGCAGCCACACAACAGCACGGGGGAGAGCTGGCGGTGTCCTACATGGACTCCTTAAACCCTAAGGCAGACACAATGCGGCGACTCACAGCCGTGCCAGGAGAAAGAGAGCCCCTCTCTTGGAGGGAGGTTGGGAATGAATCACCCTTCAAACAGATCTCTGCAGCCATTCCTTCTTCTCCACACATGGAGAGTTCAGCCTTCGTGCCTGTATAACCTCAACTTCTCTGCTCTTAAGGGAGCCGAAGAGGAGTGGGGGGGATTCCATGCCAGACATGAGTTATGTTGTGAGAGAAACAGCGATGTCTCCAATGACTGGACAGCCTGCTTTCTATAACAGACAACTCAGCGTACAAAAATAACTGAGGTTCAGAAGCGTTACAGAGGCAGGCGTGCTTTATAAGCACTGCCTTCCCCCTCCGCTGAATCCTCAGCATAAGTTGGCAAGCAGAGGAAGCAGGACCCAAGAACTGGGAGACATGCACAGTGCTTCGAGCATGCACAACTCCGGTTCATGGAAACATGACCTAATGCTCTACAAGACAACTAACTACTGCAAAATAATCTCCACGAAAACTATCATGGTCTCACTGTCTAAACCCATGGACAGGTGGGTCTTGAAATAATGGGTATAGTTCTGACCTTCAAAGCCAAGCTGAAGCCTTTGAAAGTCAATCGTTCTTTCTGCCCTTCTCCAAAGTACAGAGGAGCTTCTATACAAAGACTGAACAGGATTCCTTAACCTAGAAATCACACAAGAGATAGGTAGGTTTGTAAAACGGCCTGGGAAAATCCGAAGGAGGAAAAATTTGTCACCATTTGTTGTAAAACAGGAACCCAAGGGCCTGAAATAGTATTAGTCAGAAATTACAGAAGTGTAGTACCAGCACTTTCCCAAGGAATATTCCTTCCTTTGGAACGTACTGCCATGGGAGCCTACAGAAGCTCACAGCTACAAACCCACAAAGCAACTGGACAAAGGCTTGGAAGGTAAAACCATCAGAAGTGATTAAACAAAGATGGGAATAAAGCCTCCAGCACAGAAAAATGCTAACTCCAGGGCCCATGAGGCAGAAAGCACATGCACTGCCTGCTTCTACACGCTTTGCTGAGCATCCCCTACTGCTGCTCTCCTGGAGAGGAACCAGGGACACAGACACGCTTACACTTACGCTCCTGGCTGACACCAGCGTCCCCCAGGGAGAGACCAGCACGCAGCCACACAGAACAAGGGCACACTCAGCCTTTGCCCCTTACCTGCTCACTTGAAGCACCAAAACATGCAGAGGTTTTGAAAGAAAAGGGTTTAGAAAGAAAAGGGTTTAGAAAGAGTCTGCAAAGCAAGTTTAACAGTCTTCTGCTTTGAAGGACGCAGAGCATGGGCACCATGCAGTGTCCAGCACTTACCTGTGTCGTAGTGTACTGTCAGGGGTCTGGCATAATCACCAGTCTTCTCTGGGTGGAAGTCCACTGTTACTTGCACGGCATCACCAATCCCAAGAGTTCCAGCAGAGGGATCAACAGAGAAAGGGCTGCAACACAGAGAGGCACATCAGGATTATTGTGGGACCTTTGGGGACTATGTGGCTGTCTCGCTCACTCCAGCTCACCTGCGCAAGCAAGAAGCAAGCAAACCACAGTCAGCAGAAGAAAAAGAGAACAGACAGTATCAGAAACTGAGCCACCAACTCGACTCCTGAAGAGCTCCAGCCCTCAGAACATCTATGCTATAAAATGACCTCGTCTCCCCCATACCCTGCATCCAGTTCTCTGCAGCAAGGCTCAAGAGTCTGACTGCTAGCGATACGATCGGAGGAGGGTTTCTGAAGAGCACGGAGATGGTGAGGGTTATTTGCATGCACAGCTTGACACGGACTTCCTCAGGAATCCGTCTTTTCCTGCCACCTATACACCTCAAGAGATACAAATGTCAAGGCAATCCCTGTCCCAGTGAGATTTCAGCCTGGAAATCAGACAGGGAGAAGAGAATTTCTTCTTGAAGATCAGAGAATAACTGGAGCTTAAGTTGCAGAATTCAACTCTCTTTTTTTTTTTTACCTTGAAAGCATCCTGGTTTTGCCTAAGAAAGGGCACATTTTATCAGCGTTTCAGTGAAAGCTGCTCTAAGCAAAGAAAAATCTGTAGGAGTGCAAAGGCACATTAGAGTGATACAATAACAAGGGAACAAGACACAAAAGGAGTACTCATTTACAGCCTGAACAATTAAATCTCTAGCTAAATGAAGCACCATCAACAGGAGCATATCGAGGTAAGTTTAACAGGAGGTTTTCGGTGTATTCACAAGCAATGCAGTCTGGGGCTCCGGGTTGTAATCCAAGCTTGGTAACTGTTTGATTGGCCCGCTGGAGGAATTCTGTGCAATGTGTTGGAAATAATTATGAAAAGGTGTTGGTGTACTTTGGATTTAACACTAGCAATTATGATTTGTGGCCAGGTAAACAGCTCTCGGCTGACAGACACATAATTCAGTTCTTTAACGCTTAGGAAAAAGTCAGATGCAACATGCTCCTGCACAACAGCAGCTGGGCTTTGTGGCTCCTGTACAGCCTCACTTAAAGCAAAAGTTACTGGCTTTAGTGCTTTGCTGGTGGTCAATTTGTCACCTCAAAAACACCTTCCAGAGAGTTTCCCAGTGATTAGGGAATGCAGCACACAAAAATAATGAGAAAATCAGGAGCCATGCACGAGCTGAGCTTCATTCATAGAAGTAGTGACAGCTGATGAAATTGCTGGAGCTCCTGCTCATTAAGGAGATATTGCTGCAATTAGGGGCCTGACCTGCTCCCATGACAACAGCAAGAACATCGGCAGTGACTAATGGGGAAGCACTGGGCCTGCAGTGTTCACATGCTGGGCCTGAGACACCTGGGAGGGAGGAGGAAAGCCAAGGCCCTGCCAGCCTCAGAACTGGATTGTTCTACATGGCCCTGCACCTGCACTGGGGGTTGTGCCTGGTTATACTGGGCAGGGCTCTGCTGGTGCTCAGCTGGCATCACTGCCTGCTGGGGGAAAAGGCACAGAAAAATTCCCCCCACCTTTTTTTTTTTTTTCTCCCCCCACCCCCCGAAACATGGCCAGAACAGAAAAGCTGCTGGTTAAGGGCCACACTTCAGCACCACCTCCCATCCCATCCCCTTGTCTGCATACCCCTGCCCTCAGATAGCTGGGATGGGAATGACACTCCTGAGGATGACTTCAGGGGGTGCCTGAGAAAGAAGGTATCTTCCCATCTTCAAATTATCAGAAGAAGAGGATCCCACCGAGGTCAGGACTCATTCTCAGGACTGAGAAACAGAGCACAAGTCAGACACCGCACCTCCTGCCTCCCACCCCACGCTGTACCCACGGGACAACTTTGTTACTGCTGTCGCAGGAGCTTGTTCTCCCTCACATAGACCTGGTTCTCCAAGACCCAGAGGGATGTAGGGTCCATGCTTAAACTGAACTCTGAACTTCAGTCCACATCACTAAGCTGTTCCCTGCAGCCTACAGATAAGAGATGCTAAGGAAACGTCCCTGACACACTAATAGCCACATGAAAGCCACTGCCAAGAGATGAAGCTGCCAGGCTAAACTCTGGCCTTCTCTCCATTAATTGTGAGCTGTTCTTTAGGATAATTCTTGTCCTGTTAGATCTACCCTGTTAGTGAATCACTACTGCTCCTGAAAAAACAGGAAAGATAATATTTGGAGGTTTTTTAACAGCTTCTTTTCTGACATCCTTTTTAACTATGTGCATTTGTACGTTTGCTTTGTTGTACAACATCTAAACTGCCACAGGTCCAGATCTCCCAGCGGTGCCTTGCAATCCCCAGCTTGTATAAACTCATCTAGCCGCACCAGCCCGAGGGAGACCTTCCCGCCAGAACCTGCTGAGATCTTGCCCGTTACTGCCCTGCAGAAAGGGAGCAACACCAGACTAGTAAGCAATTTCATAGGGATCTGTTCTGGCATCTGTTGTCCTGTCCTTGTACATCCTGTGGTAACTCTCCAATCCCACACCTCGATGTCGTATATGGGTACTACAGGGGGCTCCTAGCACTGCACCTTGTAGCATCATTTCCTGAGCTTTCAGAGCCTGATGGGACATTCCTTAATGTATCTTCTCAGACGGATCCTCTCTGACGCCATAGCACAGCGTAGCACAAGGTCTGTAACGTCAGGAAAAGGCAGTGCTGCGCTGAGATCTGCTTCCAGGCACCATTTTCAACTGAAACGTACTGGAATGACATTTATCTCCCTGAATGCCGTGGAGAAGAAACTCGTTATCCAGCCTTAACAATGAGAACAACAGGAAGAGACTTTCTATATTTACACTAGTACTGCTCTGACTCTCCAGCCTACTTGTCACGCCAGCTGGGAGGCCACTTCTTCTCTGCTGGGGTTGCTGGAGCCACTGAGCTCACCTGGGACCTCGGGGCAGGTACCTGAGCAACTGCTCACAGTACAAGCAGCAGGGAACCCACTGTCACCCAGTGCAGTCCCCAGCACTGTCTGGAAAAACCACTCCTGGCCCACCATGGCCTCATTGCACAGGGAGAAAGAACGTGGGAGTTCTGCTCTCAGGCTGCAAGGGAACGTGCTGACCTGGTCAAGAGGGGTGAACACTCGGATTCTGAGTGGAGGATACAAGCTTGGGGCACTACGGTCCAGTTACTGGAGGGCTGGGCTCCCATTCACTGGGACACAGCAGAACTGCATGCAGCAGAGGGATGGTAAATGCAACCACCTGTATTTGGGGTGGAAGAATCCCTGGCAGTACAGTCTGGTGGGCACGAAAGCCTTTCTACGGAAAGGGAGCTTAGAGGCTGCAGCACAGGACATACAGGGAGATGCTGGGATAAAGGGCTTTGCACAGCCTGGAGGAGGACAGAGCAAGGCTGGTATTACCCGATCTTACTTCTCATGTTGTGTGCACACCCGATCGAACTTTGACACTGGTCTTGCTTTGAGCGCCATGTTTGCTCAGATGATCTCCAGAGGTCCCTTCCAAAGTTATTCTGAGTTTCTCTTCTCCATCAGCCCAATTCCATTTCACATAGCCCCCAAATTTCTCATATTTCCTATACATTTGTGCATATATCCAAGCAGATGGTAGACAGACAGGCATTGGAGGAACTCAACCTCTAAGAAAGTTCCCAATGAAGAATTCATTATGACATTTTGCTGAACACTTAAAGCAAAAAAAATAAAAAGAGCAGAAACACAGGAACTTCAGAGTATTTAAAAAGAAATCTGAATGAAAGTGGGGGTGACCTAATTAGAATAAAACACTGCTTATACTCAAAGATTTAAATCACCAGTTTGAAATTTCAAACTGGCTTTCAAAAATTCGTAATGAAATGGAAGAGATGACTGATGCCTTCAGCTGACATGGGAAATCTTACCAGCTTTTGATCTCTGCACACACACACAATCCAGTTATTCAGAATTCTACTTTTTTGTGTGTCGTATGAAATAAAGCTTTTGTAACACTTCCCATGCCTTTGTTGCAAATCAGGACTGAAAAATTTAATTGCTGAAGTTCAGCATAAAATCCGTATCAAGCAGGATTCAACACACGCTGTATCACTCAACAGAATAGTTGGCAAGGACATGGCCAAGAGATGCCAGACACGACTGGGTATCTGTTTTGGTGGTGACGACTAGATCTGGAAATCCCAGAGGGAAGCTGTACAGCGATTTACAAGGTCCTGCCTACGTATTTCCACAGTGAAATGCAGCAGCCTGCTTGAACAGCATCCTGGAAGCCTGCTTCAACAGCCTTGCCAGGCTTTGGTAGGAGCCTCTTGGACCCTCATGTTTCCCAGGAGAAAGAGCAAAGAGCCTTCTCTTGACCCCTGTTTTCCTGGGGAAGAAACCGAAGCAACTCAGGTGCACTAAGGCAGACAGCAGGTCTTTGCTGCGTTCTGGACCTCAGCTCCTGCACCAAGACCTCTGGGACCAAGCAACTTGGAGCTAACTACCAGCCAGCTGAACTGGTTTCCTTGCAGGTGCAGTGTCAAAAATGCACTACCCTCTCCAGTTCAGCAAACTGGAAAAACAGTGACTGTCTTCTGAGACCAAGAGGAACAGTACAGGCTGTCCACAACGCCACACATGTCAGGCACTTGACCAGGAGACTGCCCAAATACCACGTGCTTGTGGCCTCCCAGGGAATGTGTATATTTGGCCAATAGGGCCACATAACCATTTCAGAAGGTGCTGAAGATCAAGGGGGTTGCCGGTAGCTACTACAAAGTGCTAGAGCACTTTCCAGGAGATCTGAGAGAGACAAAGCTCTACAAGAGGCTCCCAACCCACGCACCAGGTATTTGCTGCATCTTTGGCCTGTGCCCCTGCTGTAAGTCATTCCTCTTTGGGGCTAAAGTGCAGGTTTGAAGCCGCTGCCAGCTCATCTCCACTTAAGAGCTCATTCTAATGAAGAATAGTGGATCCCAGGGACCAGATCAAACCTACTGGAAAACCAGGTTCTGGACCCCACAGGGTTTTTGTCAGGGTCTCAATACCAATTGCTTTGATCTATCATCTCTGATTGCACTTGCTACTATAGACAAACTGCTGGTAAAGCTGATGATAAATTCTTAAATGCCTCTTCCACCAGCTCAGAGCTTGCCCATTTCTTAACACTGCCCTTGGTCTGCAGGAACTGAGCTCCTAGAGCTGTCGTCTGCCCCGCAGGATCTTACACAGCCCAAGGGCAGTCCAGCTGCCTTCTTACAGTTGCTCTTTCAGTCTAACAGAATCAGCCTTGCACGACTGTGCACTGAAGACACCGTTGCACTATAAAACTCCACTCTGCAGCTTGCAGAGTTTTAGCAGAGGTTGCACCATGCTTCAAACACTATAATCAACAGCAAAACCCACGTGCCCTGCCCATCTCCAGCCACGACAGCAGCATGGCAGCTCAAATGCTCTGGTTCCTTTTTGTCGCTGTTTCCCAACTATATTATCACAGAACAGTGTTTTGCGCAAAAAAAGATGAGCTCCCTACCTCTGTGTGCTGATGCAGTAGCAGGCCTCCCGGTTACCAACGTTGCGAACCAGCAGCGTTTTCTGGGTGCTGTACTTGACTGGACAGGCTGAGAAGTTCAGCTGGTCAGGGAAGTCCAGGATAGCTCGGGCACCTATAGCTCGGAGAGGCACAACAAACTTCTCCCTTTCTGTGATGCAGATGAGCTCCTGGAAATAATCCTGCAGGGAAAGAAACAATCTCAGCACAATGCTTTTAGCACCATTCCCATGGCAGAAGAAAAACTGCTCTTTTCTAGGACTGTTGCAGTAGCGTTCAATAACGTAGTAATAGTACATTTTACCTTCATGACCTTTCATTCCAGTAGCATGACTTGCACAGGGTTGTTAACTTGCAAAGGAGAAACAACCCCACTGATTCACCTGCTTTTGCAGCAAGCTGGCAGCACCACAATTATCTGATGCTTTGATTCCGAGGCACCAAAACAGAGTCGCTTCACGCAAGGGATCACAGCACTAACGCAACCTGCTTCGATCGCCACTGCAGACTGTTGGAAGCGCCACTGAGAACCCAGCTGTGCCACAGCACTAACTCCAATGTCAGCAACACGGCGACCTCGTTGAAGCTTGGCAGGGGATGCTCAGGTACGTTTTCAAAAGGACTTCACCACATACGTGATCAACGGTCAGTCGCTGGGGAAATACTTCACAAGCTGGACACGGTAATTGCTGCGATGCCAGGCGAGTGTAGGGTACGGCTGTATTTCTCACCCCCTCCCACAGCCTTACAGGGCCAAGGCTGGAGACACGCACCCTTCAAAAGCCACCTGATCCACCTCCCCACACCAGAACCGGCTCAGCTCTGCACCCAAAGTGTCCCTCGAGATGTTTCACAGGTATTTCAAAGCGCTAACAACTCCACCCCTGCCCTCAGCAGCCTACGCCAGCTCTGCACTGCAATTCAAGAGAGTTCTTCCTCTGCCTAATCTCAGTTTCCCTTTACATCTCACCCCAGCCCCAGGGGACACAGAGACAGCTCTGGCTGATGCCTTAATCGAACCCCTCCGTAAAGTCTGTTCTAGAGGAGTAAGTGACGGCGTGCCTGGTTAGCACACCCACCCCAGGCAGGCGGCATCGGGAGCTGCACACGGGGGACACTCAGACACCCCACCAGAGCAAAGCCGGCTGTGCAGTCCCAGCCACTGGCTCGTTCAGAACAGAGCCAGGCAATCCCCCCCCATCCGGGCTGCCTGGCATTTAGCAGCAGGAAGGCAAATCAAATTACAAAAAGCATTTTACTGTAGGGATGAGCAGATCAGACTCCAGATGGATGGCTGGCACCGCTGGCTGCACTGCAAGTACCACCTTGCCCCCACTGAAATCAGTGGGGAAACTGTTGCCCCAGGGCCAGGAGCCATTGCCCCCAGCAGGCTCTTATCGATGAGCTGATCAAAGCTCTGCTTCTCATCAGTCACTCGCTGCCCTGATTTTTGCGCCGGTGCTTTTAACTCATTTGATATTCTTGTAATTGTTGAAGCAGCAAGCGCTTTGATTTAGGAACCGCACACAGCAGCAAACTCCCTTCAGCAGAACTGATCCGGATTCCTCCGCGGTTGGGATTTCCTGCTCTCATCCCCTCCTGGAAGGGCCCTAAGGCGGTTGGGATTTCCTGCTCCCATCCCCTTCCTGGAAGGGCCCTAAGGCAGCCAGCCGTGGCACAGACACGTACCCAGTGCTCCAACACAACAGCTGACACCCAGCGCCTCACCCACCACCCAGCGCCTCACCCACTGCTAAGGTTGACAAAACAGATGCTGCCCCATCCAAGGCACAAAGAATAAAGAAGGATCTCTTTTTCTAGAGATCTCAAACAGTCACCCTACAAACTGCACAAGGGCTTTTGCTTTTCCTATTTGGAAGGTAAAATACTAGCAAGGGAACTGCAGCAAGCAACCTGCAGGATTTAACATCATATTCCAGGCAAGGGTTTCATCTTCAGCAAGCCTTTCTGAATTAGCAAGTTTGTACTCAATCTTGCAGCCCAAGCCCTCTAAAATAAAAGCTATGGGCAGCCCATATGACTTTAAAGCACCCATTAGCTCCTGGGTACTTCACCTCCCAGACTGTTCAGATGCTCAGAAACTGCATTAGCAAATGGAGAGTGCCTTTTGCTTTTGCTGTTGTTGTTATTTCAGCCACACTACTGTAACAAAGGCAAATCCAATTGAAAGCTACCTGCCTTAGTCAGTCTTGGCATGCCATATTTACTTATCTCTCTCTTCCAGATGCCAGGTAGACAGAGGAGGATGCAAGTTCAAATCAGCAGGGAGATAAAAAAAAAAAAAAAAGGAACTTCAACAACTGGAGGTATTTGAGGGAAGTAAAAGGAGGTAATTGTCAAGTCGTCGTCATTGCTAAGGAGCAAATGGATGACAGCAATGTAATTAAAAGCCCAAGAAATAAATCCCCCCCCTCCCCCAAAAGCAAGCACTGGCAGCCTTCCCAGCTCCCTTGCTGGTGAGGGGCACCGGGACCACCTGCACAGCAACGCACAAGGAAAGGGAATTCTTTCTCCAGGGACCTGAACGCAAGGCTAAAGCAGCAAGGATTTGGTTTCACAGAGACAACCGTGACCTTGGGAGAGAAAGCCGCCTCTCGCCATTCATGCAGATGCACATTATGCTCCAAGCCCCCTCTCCAGGGACACCGTGGAACATGGCATCCCGTGCAAGGCTTGACTCAGCACTTCAGAGCGCGCTGACCCTTCAGCCATGCTCTACAACCCCACCAAAGTGGGACCTTGCACCAGGCTGAATGCAGCGTCAGCCCAAACAGGGGGAAACCCAAGGCAGGAGGGGTGCTAGGCAGAAGCTGGCTGCTTGTGTCGCTGTGGACCCATGGTCCCTTAAGCTTTTGAAAGCTGAATTGCCCCCCTGGATGGGGAACGGGTTGCAGCCTCCACTGCAGCACTGCCTCGTGCTACCGGGACACTAACTCTGCTACACACTTGCCTACAGCCTGGGCAACTGTTGAGACCAGTTCAAAATCTTGTTCTGCTTCACAACTACAAACCCTTAGCAGACTGTTTAAGACCACGTTTCTAAATAAACATGCCTGGATGACAGAGGGGCTGCAACCCATCTATGCTCTAAAGTTTGTTGTGTTTAGACACAGCTTCAGGCTACAGATTTTCATGAAAACGTGACTTCACCCTTCATACAACTCCCCTCTCCATTGCAAGGATGACACAGACAGTTGTACGATGGTTCCCCTTCTCTCACACCCCTTTGACAAGCAGTAAGTTGCAAGCTCTGGCCTTCCAGGTATCGCCACTGGCACCCACTGGAACTGAAGCAGCTGCTCGTCTCTGATGCTGTTTCAGGCTCTCTGCAAACTCAGGGGCTAACGGTAATACTGCCACAGCGATATCAACCTTAGCTGCCCACAACACCACACTCGGATGTCAGATTTCCTGTATAACCCATCCCAAATCCTTCACTGAATTCCTTGCAGCAGACGACTTGCACAGAAAAGATCCTTGTAGCATGAGGTCACATGGCAAGCCAAGCAGGGAAAGCTCCCGCTGAAACCCTGATATCAAAGGCTGGAAAATAAGGGCCGTGACAAGAAAGGAGGGACTGGAGGATGAAGATACAGTCGCAGGAGAAGGGGGTGCCCCTGCGCCTGCCCCCCTCAGCTGCCGGTTCACAGCACTCTGAAATGAGTCGCTTGGCTCCAGGTTCGTTTGGCACCGGGCCATTTGCCTTGGTCTTCTGCCCCTTTCCTCCCCACATGAGCCACCTTGAAAGTATACTTGGAATAGCTTCTGGGCGCTACAAAGCATCTAACAGGGCTGCGCTGAATTGTAAAGGACTTCGTTTCAGTAATGCAATAACTCACTGTCCTGTCGTATTTCATATTAATCAATGAGCATTAATTCAGTCTCCACCGAGCACCAGTAATGAATTTCACAAACCTCACAGACTGAGCTGGCATTGCCAGAAAATAATGTATAGCTACAGTGAAAAGAGCAAGAGGGTGTGGCGAATGAAGAGACGGGACGCAGCTTGATGCAAGCAAATGTCAATTTATTGTACAGAAGCACGAGTTTTTATACACTTTCAGAAGCTGCGCGTTTTAAACAGATTGGTTCTTGAAGCTAAGCCTTGCATACTAGGCAATCCCTGATTGGTGGTTAACTGCCATCAATTAACAGCAAGGTGTTGCCTTTCCTTGGCGCCATCTGTCTCCCACTCCCCTGTGCTCTGCAAACATGCCTCATCATGTTAATTGTTGTCTAGACAAGCTCAAGCACATTCCCCTCAGCTAACTGATTGCCGCGCGTGGTCCTAGTTTCCAGACCGCTCCTGCAACTCCCCCTTCCTGTTGCACAAAAGAACCCCTGAAACCAAGCAAAAACATGGCACAAGTAATAGAACAAATAAAAAAACAACTAAGACATATTATCAATGTCAAAATAACCCATGTCAAAATAACCCACTGTCTTTGTTCCGTACAGTTTTACAATTTCCCCTTTTCGTTTTTGAACAGCTGGTACCAGGTTTGCCATGTTCTGCAGGGCCCTTGCAAACATGACAGCAACCAAGGCAATAGCAAACAAACAATACTGCCAATTGAGTGAATGGATGCCAAAAAAGGCTGAAATTTTCTCAGATTTTGATAACATGTTGCTGCAATGGGGCGCCTAAAATCCACGCAGCACATACCATCAAAATCCTCACAGCCGTGTCCTTGAACCAACAACAAAAAGCAGTGGCAATTTTGACTCACATTCTTAACTGCCTACCAAACAAGGTGATTTAACTCTTTAATGCTTTCCCTGCTGTTACTCTGGATAAGAGAAGAACCGCTGCGACACGTTCCCATCATAGCCTCCTACTGCATTAGCATCTACAGAAAGACAATTATCGACAAAGTGTAAACAATATCAGCTTCTTTTGGATTAACATTATACATAGGTGGAAGGGCACACCAAACAAGAACTGGTTCAGTCAAAAAGTTTGAAACATAGCATGCCTTCTCTGAACATACCTCTGGGGTCATTCCCTTCATTCCCTCTCTTTTTTATGCAAAGAGAAACACTTTTACCATAACAGAGAAGCCCCTATTTACATCTCTGAGCCCGGACACAAACCGCAGCTGTATGCGCCACCAGGCTCAGGGCAGAAATCGTTCATGTAGTTACATAGCTATATATCACTACAAGCGTGCAGACACCTATTAAACACTAGATAACCATGTTTATCTTTCCTATTCTCCTTCACAATACCCAGCTGTTCTCTCATCTCTTGTTAGGTCAAATAATTCTCCAGCTTCCTCTCCTATCTCTCTCTTCAGACATTCTCTATCCTCTTTTTTGCTTGTTAATTGCGACAAGGCAAAGGTTGTGTGTAGCTGGGTGACCATGACCCGATTTATGTTACAATCAACTAAACACTGAATACAGGAAAAAAAGGTATGGGAGACATAAGGCAAACACCAATAAGGTGGTTAAAGATAATTATAATAAATCCTGTAATACTTTTGAGTCATGGCCCAAAGTTTCCCAGCCGTGAGAAGAGACCAAAGGCATCCCGCCCCTGGCTCTGTTGCAGATCTTTGTTTTAAGGCTTTTGAGTTTTGTATACTTTTGTAAATTAATTCACAGTGGTCACTCAGATTCACGTAACACATCCTATCAAAGTCTTCACACTTGTGTCCCTGTGCTAATAATAAAAATCAATAGCAACTCGGCTCTGTAGCAACATATGATGGACAGAATCAACATCTGTTAATAAGCCAGAAAAAAAATATAGTATTTGTAGTATTACTTTGTTTAGCAAGCTAGCAGCCTAATTTACTAAGCAAGTTAAGAGCGTGTACTATTCTTACAGAAGAGATTAGAGAAGCAAAAATGTGTTATGCTGCATTCCAGAACTCAGCCTGAGAATTACAGTCTGCTGTGAGTTCTGCGTTACAATCATTTGACACATGAAAAATGTGTTATGCTGCATTCCAGAACTCAGCCTGAGAATTACAGTCTGCTGTGAGTTCTGCGTTACAATCATTTGACACATGAAAAATGTGTTATGCTGCATTCCAGAACTCAGCCTGAGAATTACAGTCTGCTGTGAGTTCTGCGTTACAATCATTTGACACATGTTGGGGTTGCGATTGTGAAAGTTGCCCGTTTACAGTTTTCATTGGCATTATCACAGCTAGTTGTTTTAAAAGCAACCCTTGAGCTTCCTGATGTTCGACTTGTTGCAAAATATTCTGAAGCCAATCAATCAAGTTAGTATTAAAGTTAGTGACTCTCTAGGACCCTGCAAGACTGTGGCAAGACTCCCGCATCCTGACTGCCTTAATAGCCATTCCTTCATTTGCAAACAGTTGTCCCTGGGATACCTTGCCTGAGTCACAGAATCGGCACAGTTAATTGCTCCAGCCAACTGCTCATAGTTAACAGCAATGCCTGATTAAGGTTTTCAGTCAAGGCCACTACACACAGCTCACAAAAATCAGATAACCACATCATATACTGTATCAGTTAGTACCATACAAAGCAGTAACTTCCAATCATGCAGTGTGAGTGTATAAGGCTCTGCCATCACTTCAAGAAGGGACATAGCAAATGTATTATGAATCCTCCCTTCCCCCACTGCTTTAACTCTTTAACAGCCTCGTATTGCACAGGCTGCCACTCTGCAGGTTGATTTGTCTGACAAAATACTGAACATGCCATAGCGACTCCCAAAACCCATCACTTAAGTGTTTCCCACTTGCATTCCTGCCACCAATCCCTCAGACTCCCTTTCACCCTCCCCAAAATACAATCAATGCATCAGGAGAGACGAGGGGGTGGGGAAAAGGTCTAGCTCCTTTTCCAGATCTATAGGACCTGGATCAAAAGGTTTATCAGTGTCAATGGAATCATTGTCCGAGTTGTCCTGTTCCCATGCTTGGTCCTGTGTTGTGAGGGTCGCAGCAGTCAGTGACAGAAGCTTTGGGGGCAGAGGAGGTGTGGACAGAATCGCCATCGCTGACGGTGTCTTGAGAAGAGTCGCGCTGTCGGTGGAATTTACAGCCTCCTCTGGTTTGGCACCGTTAGTAGAATTAGTCTACACTTGGCAAAGAGTAGTCAGAATTTGCCACCAAGATGTTAAATGCATTCCCGACACGGAGTTCCCCTCCGCGGCAGCATCATACAATTGGCTGCTGTATGTACACACTTTCATTCTTTCAAAGTCTCTAAAGTTTCTTGGCTGCTCACCTGCCTCGATGCATACTGGTGTTATCCTCGGGGTTTAGGTTGTCCGCCTGGTCCAGCCAGCAAGACGATCGTTCAGCCAAGCCCTCTCCTCCGGAACGCAGCCCTCTTCCACGAACCGTCTTTTTTTTGTCCTTATTCTTCCAAGGCTTCGGGACACCACCACAGGGGTCACCATTTGAGGAGACTGAGGCACGGACTCCCTGATCTGACTAGAAGACCCTTTATGAGTCCATATACGTCTCTTTCTGGGGACGAAGCCTGATTCCCCGTTACGGATTTCCCACAGCTCACCTCTCAACTCCGGAGGGATTTCAGGCCGGCTCCTGCTTCCTTTCAGCAGATCATTCAAAGTTCTGTGGGATTCGCTGCACGTCGCTCAGATAGGCGATTCGAGAGCCCTTCACGTCAGATCCTTAAACGCATCACGTCGGGGTCACCAATTTGCGGCGAATGAAGAGACGGGACGCAGCTTGATGCAAGCAAATGTCAATTTATTGTACAGAAGCACGCGTTTATAAACACTTTCAGAAGCTGTGCGTTTTAAACAGATTGGTTCCTGAAGCTAAGCCTTGCATCCTAGGCAATCCCTGATTGGTGGTTAACTGCCATCAATTAACAGCAAGGTGTTACCTTTCCTTGGCGCCATCCATCTCCCACTCCCCTGTGCTCTGTAAACATGCCTCATCATGTTAATTGTTGTCTAGACAAGCTCGAGCACATTCCCCTCAGCTAACTGATTGCCACACGTGGTCCTAGTTTCCAGCCCGCTCCTGCAAGAGGGCAAAACAGAATAAGCTGTGCTGGTTTTATATGCTTCTTACTTCCTTCTTCCTTTACAATAAACTATTAATAAGCCTGAAGGACACACAAATGGAAGTGTTTCTGTCTGTTGTTTGTCTGCCAGTCAGTGCCACAATGGTTCCCAGTTCAGCAGAGACTGTCAGACCATAATAATGCAAGGACACGCAGGAACGTGGGCTGGCACGAGAACACCCACGCTGTACAACTAGAGCCACAAAACAGAAACGTGCAAATCAGAAGCAGCAAGAGTAACTAAGTGGAAACGCTGCCCAGCAGAAAAATTAGCAGTTCATTTATAACACAAGTGTCAATAAACCAACAGACACGTCAGCTGTTTATTTATTTTCTGACAGTCCAACCACGTGGCACATTCCCAAATGACTGCCAGACAGTAGGAAACTGTTCATTTTCCAAGAAAGGGCTACGTGGCACACGGCATTTCAGCCACCAACAGCTCATGTGGCCCTAGTACTTACGGCTTGGCCACAACTGTACTCCTTTGAATCAGGAGTGACTTCACTCAAGTCAGACTTACCCCAGGGAAGAACAGATTCAAAGCAAGAGAATTATACAAACCAACTTCCCATCAGGAAGACCCGCATCCCAGTTCACTGGGTTATCCACAGTCCCTGTGGATCATGCAGTATCAGAGATGTAGGGGTTATTCAAAGGTAGCACTCCTGAGCCTTCCACAACTAACACACAGATACTCTGCAGGCAAGCAACTGCAAGCCCAACGCAGGTGGCTTTACGGAACATCTCCCAAAGCCTGCCTCTTGGCTAAGGGCTTTGCAAGGTGCTCTGAGCCTCCTGACCACGCTGTGGATGCATTTCTAGCTCAGCTACAGCACTCTGGCACTTCGCTGACTCACACTCCATCACGTATGAGCCAAAACATTCCGTTTGTACAAAATTCTGGTTCTGCTGTACAATCCCCATGTGCTCCTCACTGAGCAGCACGCATCCCTCCCCCAATGCCCTGCAAGGAGCACAAAACCCAGTTCAGCAGAAACCACCACGGTGTCACTGAAGCTGTGCAGAGGACCTCGCTGGCACAGCTCCCTAATGCCACACACTCACCAGTTCAAGGGCAAGACAAGGGGCAAAGTACTGGACATGAGCGCTCCTGGGAGTTACCTCACCCTACTTCTATTTGGGGTGATGTTCATGTGTTGCTCTGCTGCTTCTCTGTAGTTGAAGAGCAGCTCTTTGCCCTTCATGGGAACCGATTTAATTCCATCCCAAAAATGAATGCTCATGAATACTAATCAATCACATTTTAAAGGAAGCAGTGTCCCCTGCAAAGCCTACCTCGGTGAGGTTAAGCTCTTATGTCACTTGGGCAGTATGGAGAACTGCCCTAGGCCAACATCATTTTAACCTTCCATACGAATGATGTAAAACCATTTCTCAGTCCCTCCCCAAAGCAACAGATCATTTCACAAGCTCAGGGAGCCAGGGACCGCAGGGCATTTCCTCTTCAGTTTGCTACAGCCATGCTGTTTGAGGATAGGACAGGGCATTAAACTAAATCTAAGCAGCGAACACAAGATGAGAGAACAGCTGTACCCAAAGGGATCCTGCGCCTCTGGCCTGGCGCAGAAGCATCAGCTGGCTCAGAGCGACCCCCTAACCTCGCCTCGCCCACACAGTCACACAAAGAACCCTGCCAAGAGGTAGCAGAGTGCTGCTGGAAAGAGTCAGCCTGTCTGTATTCCCCTGCGATGCTTCCTCCCTTCCATGCCATGTGCTAAACCCTTCTGCATTAACAAGCCTCCAGACAACACTGTCACCCCTTCACATCACGGCACAGTGCCAGGCTTGCCAGAGCCACAGCACCGACGTTCCAACCTCCGAGCAAAAGCACGGCACACGGGGCAGGGAATAGGTGCCAGCTGACACAGCAACCACAGCCCCATGCACGCAGGCACAGCCACACCAGCGTGACTGCCCAAAGGCTCCAGGCTAACACTCTGCCTGCAGATGCTACCTGCCCCTTCACTCCTGTGTGCGCTCCAGATGCCTCAGTCCTCTGCAGCACACCAGCCTCCTGCTGGTTAAAGACATCTGGAGCTCAGCGTGTCTGGGCCAGGCTGGCTCCCTGCCACGAGCACAGCGCATCTTCTCCCCTAGAATCACAGCTGGAGCACAGGTGGGCAAGTATCCTCAGGGGCAGCACAGCGGCAAGGCTGGAACACAGAGGGTATGAAAAAGCATCACCTTCGCTCCAGCCCAGGGTGAGGCAGGGAACTGGTTGCCAGATGGGAAAGAGGAAAGCTCTCTGCATCTATTCACTCCTCTAGTATTTTCCATCATAATTAAGCCCCTAACACTGAGTAGAGAGGTGGGATGGCTAAACATCAACACTCCTCCTGGCCATTTTCCTACTGTCCCACGTGCACCTTCCCCTGCAAACGCCCAGGAAAGCACAGGGAAGGAATGCACAGCCCGTCGGTCCCTGCTGTGGTGGCATCGCATGGTGCTGCCATCCAGGCTGCCTGACCACAGCCTAGAGCAAACCTTGCAGCACGGCACGGGTTATAACCAGTGCGCAAGGAAAGTGCCGGCTTCAGACAGAACATTCCGCTGTCTCACTGCTGTGTCCAACGTGATACACATTCCAGTGACTCCAGTTTTCAAAGGTGGTGGTCTTCACTCTGATCAGGCTCAACTTCGCGTCCTCCAAACAACAGGTCAATTTTAAATAGGCTTTTGTATTTATAATTATCAGAGCACACCCATAACCATACAGCAACGGACAGATATTAGCAGTGCCGCAAAACCCACAGCAGACGCCCTGTTCTGAACCCAGCCCCGCAGGTTCGCCTCCCGCGGAAGGCACCTGTCTCTCGGGACCTCCAGTCTCACCTTGTTCTCATTGGGGGTGAAAACGATGTGGAAAGTCACAAGCATGCCAGGCGGTACTTTGCGGCACACGGCATGGTGGCTGATCAACTTGAAATAAGGCGACCTCTCCAAGGTGACCTTCAGAAGCTGAGGAACCTGCAGAAAAGGTAAGAAAGTATGATTTTGCAGCTTGTGGAAACAGGAGGAGAAGAGACCTGCCGATAGCCTTCTTTAACCACCTTTCCAAAACACTTTTAGCTCTGGAGGTACGTGCGCATAATACACAAGAGTCAACATTCATCCCTTCTGCCTGGGCAAAACAGCTCGAGGCCAGAGGCAGCAGGGCGATGAAGGAAGGGCCAAGCAGGGAAGACACCAGCAGCACCGAGATGTAATATCTGAATCAAGTCACCCGTGTATGCAACAAGCCCAAAGAACCTGCCGGCTTCTGCCCGTACACATCCAGGCAGTCATGCCCCTAGAAGGGGACTGTGTCATCTGAAGGCCAAACAGTACGTGTTAATCCTGGGGGAAGGAAGAAATGCACTTTAACATGCTGCGTTTGAGCAGGGCACTCAAGCTGCAGTGCTAGAGTCATGCGGGCAGACCAGCAAGAGGAGGAGACCACACATACTGTGGCCTCACTGGGAATAAAAGCAGGCCTGAAGAGCAAAAGGAGGAACATGGGAAGACAAAGAGACAACCCCACAAACTGAGGATGGCTAGGAAAATTCACAGGGAGCTGTAAAGAAGTAAGGGAGAAGCACAATACGCTACAAGGAAAGGCTGATGCAGAGGATGAGAGCCAGCAATTTGCCAAAGTGTTGGAAAGCCAGGCGACCCCCCAGGCTGTGGCTATCAACTGTGGGCTCCAAAGGCATCTTCTGCCTCGAGATACATGACCGGCACTGACTGGCGCTGGAGTCTCAGTTTTAAAAGCCAACCTCTGCTCTCCGGAGGCTCCTGCTGCCTGTGACCGTAGCCAGGCAGCTGCCAGCGCGGGCAAGCCAGATCCCTGGGGACCCCTGCCCACCCCCAGCAGGCCCTGCAGGCACCCTGCTGCACGGTTCTGACCTCTGGGGCATCACCAGCACACAGACAGCACACAGGCATTTTCCTAGCACATAGAGAGCAACCCCTGAGCGCCAAATCTCAAAGTCTGAAGCAAGTGGTTTGGACTGACGGGCAGCTTCACCGACAAACAACAACCCCACATGAGGCTTGGAAAAAATGGAGGCTCATTCTGCACCACCCACCCGAGCCTGGTAACCCGTGGCCAAGGCAGTCCTGAACTCTCCAAACGCCCTTGGAACCCAGCAGGGTCCTGGGGCAGCGGGTTCCAGGAGCCAGTTTCACAGTGCACACAAGCAGTTTTGTCACCAAGTCCCTTAGGAGAGGAGCACGTGTGGCTAAGACCTTCAGCAAAAGCCACCCAGAACACCTGAGGGTGCTGAGGAACAGCCTGAAGACAGAAAAGCATTTGTACAACACAGGTAAGAGCAGTAAGTATATAGCGAAGCACTTCTGTAGTTGCACGATTACAGAGCCTCTATTTGGAATACATTTTGCTGTCAGCTGGATTTTTAGGGGGCAAACAACTTCAGGCTGCCACGCAGTATAAGATTCAGAAGAATCTGGGAAACCAGCGTGAAAACTCTGAGACAGAGCACAACACTGCTCTTCTCCAGGACATTGCCAAAAGCCAACAAAATTAGAATAGAACACCCTCTCAGGATTATCATCTCTACCTTTCTCTATTTAGAACATACCAAGGATTTTCCTTAGAGCTGATCTTACTTTTACACCACACTCTCCAATGGCTGAGGTCTTACCGGCTTCAAAACCAGTTCCGTTTGGAAAAAAACCACATTCACACACTGCCTCCCCCTTTACAGGGCACGTAAATCCCAAGGCGCAGCTGGACAAGTTTATTATTCCTTACTGGGAAGGGCAGAAATGTTATGCAGATGTTCTTTCCCACCTGAGGAAGCATGAACAGAGCAAATCAACTGTTTGCCCGTTGGGTGGTACTTGGCAAAGATAATAATTTTGAAGTGCTGCATGGATAATGGAACAGCTGAAGCCAAAAGACTCAGTGGGAATGAAGCAGAGAGTAGGAAGAGAGAAACTGAGGCACATTTTAATTGGGGAAGAAGATACCTACAGCAAGGGGTGCCCAAAACCCAGTGTAGACCACACCAATGGCATTCCCTGGGTGCAGGCACCCATGCCACATCTTATCCACGTTCCCAAGTTAAACGCCAGACCAGGAATGGTGCAGTACTCTCCAGGAATAACTGAGGGACCACACACGCATCCTTCCTTGCCAAAGGGTCTTCCCTTTTCACCCACATCCCTGTCAAAACCTGTTCTCTCAGGAAATACTTGGACTTCTCCCGCTGTCCTTCCACTCGCTGCCTTGGCAGCTTTTTTTTGTTGTCCACCTGTTTGTCCCCCCCAGCAGGTAAATCTGGAAATCTGGGCGGAATTCACCGGCTCTTGTGCACACTTCCATCTTCCCATCGCACCCTCCCCTCACGCATACCTCTTATTCCTCATTACAGAAAAGTACCCTTAATTACACCTCTCTTCCTGACCTTTCTCTGCTGCCCATGCACTTACTGCTACAGATCAAGAGAAACCCTTGCGTGTAGGAAAACGCGCAGGGAGAGAACACCGAGCTCAGCTCCTTTCCTCCCTCTGCCTTTTCCCACCAGCTTGCTCTTGGCACGTGCCTCAGTCCAGCAAATGTTTCCCCAACTGAAATTCAAAAGGTCTCAGTTTCCCTCTTTACAGTGGAACAAAACTGCTGACATTTTCCAGCTTTTCCATTTGCAGCTTTCTTGGGAAATCTCAAAATGATCAGGTTTTTCAAGCAAAGGTGGAGACCTCCGAGGGCACTTGACTCTGAACGTGCTGTGGCTCTCCAAAGGGGAAGCAGAGCGTCATGTTGCCTCAGAAAAACCTGAGCAGAACCCAACTAAGCTTAGCAGGAGCCTGAAGCAGCACCTAAAGGCCTCCCACTGCTCCTGCTACATCAGTCTGTTTCCACTGCTGTTTCAAACCACCTTTCCTGAAGCGCTGTTACCACTAACTATAACTTACTTCAGCATAAAGTGGAGAAGACCCCACCCCGAGCTCTGACAGCCCGTTCAGCTCTCTGTGCAGCTCACCCAGAGGCAGAGGTGCCCTGTGGAAACTGAGATTAACCACGGAGCCACCAGGACGCGGTGTACACTCAAGGGAAAGCACGAGGGCAGGGAAGAACTGTACAGCCCCCAACATTCCCATCCGTGCAGGGCTTCCACGGGGAAAGGTGCTGACCAGAAAAGCTCCTTTCAGCTAGGTACCACCAACACACAGCCAAAACCAGGGGGAGAAACCTCAGCATGGGAAGATTTCCACCGTCTTGCAAAATAAAGGTGGCGAGACCTTTTACTCCAGATGTGCTGTGCTGCAGCAGGTGACTGGCTATGCTGTGCACCGCGCGGACAACACTGCTCTCCAGTTCCAGCACAGGATTAAACTTCCACATCCCAGCACTTACCTTGTCCTCGTTCCTCAGAATCAGTGGCACTTCATAGACCTCATAGGGGACGTAGCTCTGGAATACCACCTCTGATGAGAAAGGCTCGAATGAGCGCTGTTTCGAGGAAGGTGCCGAGAACTGCAGATGCAAAACAGAGTTTCAGCCGCTGGGAGAAAGATTCATCAATCAGAGAATACTACATCGGTCCCCAGTGAAGTACAGTCTCCCGGTGAGTACGCCTGCCCAGCTCACGCCAGAGGAACGGCAGCTCACCCACCTGTGCTCTGAGCAGATCAAATGTTTCTGGGCCACACTGAGCAGGCTCAAGCGAGCAGCTCTTTTGCTGGCCGTTTCTCCAGGTTTCCTGCTCCAAAAGGCAAGGCAGCGCTTACCTCCGGCAGAGCCCTGGGCTAACACGGTCACACCGCTCCAGAGCACTTACTGTGAGAGCCATAAGCACTCGTGCAGCAAGTGAAAGCCAAGCATTTACAGGAGACTCCATGGGAAACAGTTTGGGGATTATCTTTACCCTGAGACAGTGACCAAGTCCAACCCATCCTCAAATATCTTTTTTGATGCACAGCCTAGAAACCATGAGGAAGAGAAGACAGGCCAAAAAGGAACACCGCCGTTAAGAAAGCAACAGATGAGGTGATAAGATTCAGCTCCTTCCCCAGCACTACTGCGCAACTTGAATAGGGCTGGACTTGGCATCTCCTTTTCCCATGAGCTTTCAACGGATGCTTCATTACAGTCCATTATTGCCACGTCAGTTAATACCACTACAGAAGCGCGCCTGACGACATACAGAAACAGCAAACGCCTACAGCGCCGAGGCATTACTTTGAGAAAACTCCTCCCTGCTCTGCCTCCCCCCTTCCAGCTGAACTCTTCGCACTCACAAGACACAGGCACGTCTCCTGCTTCTCCACAGGAGTCAGGGTCGTGCTGAAGCCAGCGGCCACAGCACACGGCCAGTTCTGTGTGTGCTCGTCCGAGGCGTTCCCAACCTCACGTGCTGTCTATGGCAATCCCCAACCAATTTGTTACAGGTCTCTTGCTGGCACTTTTCCACTCAACAGCCTACCTCAGTCATCCACCCATTTGGAACGTGCGTTATACTAAGCAGATGTGTAAGAAGAGCAGCTTTTAACATACATGTAAGCAAACACTGATCCAGATAAAGCACACCCGCTCCCCTCTGCCCAGCGCCATTCCCCTGTGTACCTGGCAGCCTGCAAAATCTAACACCCTGTAAGGGTCCCACTCGTCGTTCCAACCCAAAGCATTCATGCAATTGCTTTAGCTACACCTTGAGTAGTTACCGTAGGCCCTCAGCCCTCAAAGACCAACGCTGCCACCATTGAGGCCATCCGATGACCCCAAGCGTTTGACAGAGACTACACCAGACCAAGGGCTGCCTATTTCAGCAGGAGGGTGCGAAATTGCAAGCTTGCATTCTTGTGTCCCCCCCCAGCCTTCCTCCAGTATCATGCTTTAGCCACAGTAGCTCGTCTCCAGCAAAAGCCACCAACTTCAACAGAGGTGATTTATATGGGCTTAGTGCAGGCCAGGACTTCAACAGCTCACTGGGGGAAAACGTTTCACCTTTCCCCCAGCAGAAGGAACTCCACCACCACCAGCAGCAGTTTGAAACGACAACAGGACTTAGCCACCAAAGTATTTAGATAAGCTGGAGGCAAGCCTGTCACAAGCATAGGCCCACTTCAAATGTCACATCAAACAGCAAGGAAAAGGGCAAGAAAAGGCTACCTTACGATGGGAGGCTTCGCTCACGTCGAGAAGCTGGGTAATCTGGGGCCGCCGCATCTCCCGAGTGCTGGCCAGCCTCTGCTTGGTGGTAAGAGTCATCTCCTTCAGGAAGGCAGAGGGAGTCAGCTGAAATGCAAAACACCAGCAGGAGCTACAGAAACGCCTTCATTCAGAAAGGCTTTTCTTGTGCAATAGCCACTGATGAATAATTTGTGATCACAGCCACTAGGATAGTCCTGGAAGTCCCATAATTACCCGCTGAAATATTTAACATCAGTAAATTAATGATAGAGAGCGGAATACACACGCTCCAACCAAGTGGCTCTGTCCCATTAGCTTCTCCTTTGTGATTTGATGTGACATGTTGGGGGATTTGGCTCTTCGGGCATTTGTTTCCTCTTCAGATTTGCTGGATTGAGCCAGTGACCTTTGAAGAAGGTCGGGAGGAGTTACCAGCAACCCCCTAACTCCATCCTTGCACAACACTCACAACCACCACGCGTGTGGAGACATCACTGCTGGGTGAGTCAGAGGAAAGCAGAGAAGCAGTGTTGTGCCAAAACTGAGGTGGAGAAGAATGGCTCCAAGTTTTAGTTATCTCTTTTGAATTAGCACTTGTTTTCTCTGTTCTGGCCTCCGAGACCTCTCCACAGAAGTATGCAGAGAGATCTCCTCGACAGAGCCTCAGCACCAGGTCGCCTTCAGTCAGGTGAGCTCTGGTCAGCAAAGGGCCGTCTGAGGATGGGGAGGAGGAACTGCCCTGACTCCGCTGCTGTCTGCAGCGCTGGGTCTGTGCTCCACACGGGATACAGGACAGAACAACTGTTTTGGAACCTGTTCCATCTGGGACCAGCCATACCTCTCAAAGCCTTTGGGCAGAGTTTGAGCAGCCCACCACATGCCCAGCTGCCTGGAGGGCAGGTATGGTCAGAGCAGCACTGGCAAGCATCCCGACATGACAAAACATTGCTGCCCACACAAAGGGGACAGAACGAAGCACATGCTCATGCTTCAGCTATTCCGGTGCATTGCCCGGTATGTCCATTAAAATTGGCTCCGGTGGCACATCCAGACAGACTCTGGGCTTGCCCTGAAGCAGCACACAGTCCATCCCCTACTGCACCATGATCGCCACCTCCAACAGAAGCATGGCAGCAGAGAGACGGGGAGGTGGTGTCCAGCTTCACAGTGCTGCCAGACAACAGGAGGGGCAGGTAGAGGAAGGACGCGGGGGCAGTTTCCAGCCTTACACAGCTCCTACCTGGCCGCAGCAGGTACTTACAGTTGCAGGCTTCTCTGTCTCTCTGACTAGCTTCGGCTTACGAGGCACTACCACTTGCCTCGGGAATCCACCAGCCATCCTGGAGGACCCTGTGAACGAGCAGGGCTTTCCAGTGGCGATGCCTCAGTTGGCCTGCAAGGAACAGCAACAGGACTTTGAAAATCCAGAATCCCCTACATGGCAGACCCAAAGGAGACAGCTATGTCTCCAGGCTGTGGCATCCTTCATAACTGCGGCCTCCCCACCCTGTTTCATAATGAGACCATGTTGAAGCAGAAGAGTGAAGATTGATAGAAGTAAAACCCCACAACAAACATTCCCTGAGCCAAAACAGCCTTTCACAAGCCACACGCACACATCAGAGCCTGCTGGCATTTCTCACCTTCTCCCTCCAACTTCCATCTATTTTGGAACTATTTACTGGAATTTTTATCCAAATCTCGATTAATACCCAAACTGTCCTTTATTACTCTTCAAAAGTTTTTTGGTGGGAACAAAAGGGAAATGTCACTTCACTGCTTCATTTTGCAAAAGCAGCTGACCCGATGCGACTCTGCGCCTGACCCTACTAAGTGCTCAGAGTATTAGGAACAACCTTAAAGCCGGGGATCGCTGCTGCCCTGAGCATCAAAATCAGACTGCTCTCCTACTTTGCAAACCGAATGCCCACCCTTTGTGCAAGGAGGTTGGTGATGGTTTTAACTAATGGAGCACAGAGCTCAGTACTCTGATTATCAACTATGGTTTCTCAAAGCTAATTTGGTTAAGTTGCAAAAATGATCCAGCAAACAGGACTCCTTCCAGGCATGAAATTGCCACAGTGACCAAGAGCCTTTCTCCATGGAGAACGAGGGCCCCTTTTTTCACTTATTAACACCCAAACTCAAGGCTCCCTACAGGCGTTTGAAGCTGTAACAGCAGAAAGAAAAGCATGAAACCATTCAAGCTGCATGAGCAATTAGCTCAAATATAAACGCAACGTATGTGAAAGCAGGGCCACTTAAGGCTATCCTCACGGCAGCTCTGCTCCAGCATCCTCATCCTGCATGCCGCATGGGTCAACAGGTCCATGGGCCGTTCTTCTTCTACCACCAGCCTGCTGACAACCTCTCCATCTGCATCTCAAAAAGTGCCGGTGCAAGAAAGGGAAACAGGAGAAAACACCCCCAGAAAGCAGGTCTCAAGCATCGACAAAAATCAAAGAGAGGTATGTACAGCACTTACTAAGCACTACTTTGGACTAGAAATCATTTCCCCTCCCTTTCTGGCTAACTGGACCAAGGGACGGATGGATTTGCCCACTTCTTATTTTATGGGACTTGAAAGACCCAGCTCTACCCTACACACTTTTTGACATCCCGAAATTAAGCAAAAACTCACAGATCCCAGCTTCAGGTAAATTCATCCAGACACTGCAGACAAGCTACTCATTTCTTTAAGGAGTACAGAAAAACCTCCACGCTGACTTACAAAGCAAGAACTTAATTCCTATTTTGCTTGCCTGGGGAGGACCCCAAGCACATCAACGCAAAAGAGAACAGGCAAATCACCGTGTTGCCACAGCTCCAACAATGCCTTTGGGGTGTCCTCTGTTGTTGCACCTGGTGAGTAGCCACCTAATGAGCTTGTTCCAATTAACCGTGCACACATCTACACACACGCCAGCTGAGGACATCCAACTTACAAGGCCATCTCGGCTGCCAGGGAGCTTCACGCATTTTCAGCGCAGCATACGGCATAAACAAACGCTTCCCATGAGACTCGCGGCCACAAGCAAACCAAATCAGCACATCTGCTCGGCAGGGAACCAGGAACCCCCCGCTGGAAAACCAACATACATTATCTGGGGCTTTACAGTCCGGTCAGGGAAGATAAAAGCTGGCTCTCCAGCCAGCTAGCTTGTGGCAACTCACTCCAACGCATCTCCCACATGGTGTCCAGCCACAAATCTGAGCAGGAACTGCAGAGCTCAGATATGACACCCCGGTGCCCTCCAGGCTCCAAGACAGAAGCGCTCTAAAGAAAGGGAACCGGACACTGGGTGATGCTTCCTGCCTCAGAAGGCAGAACTCCAAGACAGACGTCAAGGTGAGACCCATCAGGGCTCTCATGCTTGGCCTCAGATGCACTCACAGGGCTGCCACCACGTGTTCCTGCCCACCGCTCCCCCACCTCAGAAGCAATGCCAGAGCCTCCCCGGCTCAGCACAGAAGTGACTCCTGCCTGCTGCAGGCAAGCAGCACAGCTGGAGCCAGGCTTCACACTCAGAGGACTTGACAAAGCAGCCACAGGTGCTTAGCAAGGGAAACCACTAGCTGCAAAGTGCCTTCATGGAGCTGCATGGCAGAAGCCACATGGAACCTGTGCAAAGCCTGCAAGCACCACAGCATCCAATGCTGGCATCTCAGCCTGCTCTCAAACCCAAGCACCCTGCTCCCACACTCAGCTGCGTCCCTGCCATTGAACTCCTCTGGTTTTCCAGCCCAAATCTTTCCGCCCTCCCAGGGAGATGGAGAGGGCCAAATCCATTCCTCAGCCCTGCTTGTCAGCCCAGACAAGATTGTTATCGATTTGTTAATAAGTTAAGATTGATTGATTTTATTTGATTGATTAATTGATTTTATAAAATCATTTAATAAAATTAAAATATAGAAGGATAAGAAAAAAAAATCTTATAAGAAACTTATATCTGCACAGTAAAAGTTGTTATGAGGTCTTCTGTACGTCCTGTACCAAGGCTAGAAGAAGGGGCTGGAACCATTGTTAAAACTTAGGTAATAACTTTAGGGTTGGAAGGTTCCATTGTATTTAACCAGTCTTCTGTACGCAGAGGTGTACTGAAATGTCAGAATATGAGATGAATGGGAACTGGGGAGAGTCGACTGGAACAGCTTGTAGATGCCTGCCAAGAAACCGTGAACTTTAGTAAAAGGTAATTCCGGCAGGGGGAGATCGCGACCACCGACTCACACACCACCTACCCAAATCGCACCCCAGACCCATTTCTAGACCTTTCTAAGCTCTACTGCGCAGAATCCGATATAGGAGGAGAGCATGTTAATGATTTACGGGAAATGTTATGATTATGCATGAATATTTAATGAATATGTATGAATAAGTTCTATATATGGAATCTGATTTTGGGACCTGGCGTGCGTTGATCGTGAGGGGACTCGCTCACGCACCCGGCCGTTAATAAAGAAGTGTCTGCTTATCTACATCACATTGGTGTCGATAAGTTCTTCATTCCGAGATTTCGGTAACAGTTTTGGCGACCCAGATGGGACCTCGCTGAAGGAGACCAGAGGAGTCGGGGACCTGATAGGTTCCAGCCGGCACCGAGGATTTCTCGGGGACACCCATCGATCCCCGATCCGTAAGGCTCTTCGCGACGTTCCCTGGATTTTTGGGTAAGACACTTCTTTTTTTTAGTTGTAGTCAGTAAGTGCACTAGAGGAAGTGGGTAGGAGTCCCACTATAATAATTGTATGGGAAAGAGTGGGATGGAGTCCCACCAGTGGGTTGGAGTCCCACTGAGTAAGTCTACCTGTCAGACGCGGTGAAAGAGCTGCGCAGGGTAGGACTAGGAGTCTGCCCGTAAGACATAAGTGAAAGCTATTGCAGGGTTGGACAAAAGTGGAAACAAGAGAAACTATATGCTATAGTGTTCTCTAAGGTAGTGCCTCTAACAAGAAGTTAGAATAAGTTTTTGGGTTTTTTTGTTGTTTTGTGAGTTTGTGTATTAAGAAGAAAATTAAGAGGTATAATATTGTGTTATATGTTTGTTTAAAGTAACTGTGGGAAAGTGTGAGTGTGGCTGTAAGGGTGAGACGTGTAATTGAGAACGAAAGCGAGTGTGGAGTGTGGATCCGCAGATCGGAGTGACAGAGTTGAATAACTGTGTATTGTACTGTGAGTAATTACACCATGGCAACTAAGTTAACTCAGTTGTTTAAAAGTAAAAGCATGGGTAATCTTGCTGTAAATGACAAAATCCCAAAAAATTCTTTGTTGGGATGTTTATTGGCACATTGGGGAAATTTACAGGATGATCTCCAAAAGAGCCAGATGATTGAGTTTGTAATAATTTGAGTATTGTAATAATTGGTGGCCTTTGTATATATTGGATGATCAGGAAAAGTGGCCCACAAATGGGACACTGAATTATAACACTATTTTGCAGTTAATGCTCTATTGTAAAAGAGAAGGGAAATAGAATAAAATGCCAGATGTGGATTTGTTTTTTTACTTAAGACAAAGAAAGGATTGGCAGGATGAATGTAAGCTAACTATTAGAGATAATTTGGTAATGGCTATAACTTCTGATAATAAGAAAGTAGAAAAAAATGTTGTTTAAATTGTGAGGTTGGGAGTGGATACAGGAGCAACATTTTTTTATTAAATACCTGTAAAGGAAAAACTGGAACAAAACCAGGCCATTCCTGCAACCCCTGGATTTGAAATTTGGAAATAAGATAATTACACATGAATTTTTGTATGTACCAAAATGTCCGATACCCTTCTTAGGAAGAGATTTGTTATCCAAATTAAATGCACAGATTGTTTTTGACAAAGGAGAACTTTTCTTGAAAATACCTGAGTCAAAAAAGGGAGAAATCCCGATGATACAAGAAAAGGTAAAGGAACAAGAAATTCCACCAGAGGTGGATTTGGCAGTGATCCCTACTGTATGGGAAACAAATATTCCTGGTAAATTGAAACTAGCAGAACCTGTTAAAATAGATTTGAAGGAAGGCGCAGGAACAGTGAGAATTAAACAATATCCAATCAAACCGGAAGTGAGACAGGAATTGAAGAAATTGAGTGATAAATTTTTGGAGTATAAAATTTTGGAAGAATGTGAATCTGAGTATAATACTCCTATTTTACCAGCCAGAAAACCTTCGGGTGAATATAGACTGGTACAAGACTTGAGAGCAGTAAATCAAATAGTTAAGGATATTTATCCTGTGGTAGCAAACCCTTATACACTGTTAACAGCATTGAGGGAGACTTATCAGTGGTTTACAGTGCTTGATTTAAAAGCTGCTTTCTTTTGTATACCTTTGGAAAAGGAAAGCAGAAAACTGTTTGCTTTTGAATGGGAAAATCCTCAAACCGGGCAAAAGATGCAGCTGACATGGACTAGATTACCCCAAGGATTTAAAAACAGTCCAACGATTTTTGGAAATCAGTTAGCAAAGGAATTTGAAATCTGGAAACAGGACAAACAAGACCTGGGCATTTACTTTTACAATATGTGGATGATATATTGATTGCTACAGAAGAAAGATTTACTTGTATACAGGTGACCATTGACCTCTTGAATTTCCTGGGACTAAATGGGTATAAGGTATCCAGGAAGAAAGCCCAAATAGCCTGCCAGACTGTGATATATCTCGGCTTTGAGATTTCAAAAGGACAACGACAATTAGGAAAAAATCACAAAGAAGCTATTTGTGGTATACCTGAGCCGAGAAATATTCATGAACTCGGAGCATTTTTGGGAATGACTGGGTGGTGTCGCCTTTGGATCATGAACTATGGGCTAATAGCTAAACCGCTGTACGAGGCCCAAAAGAATTCCCCCGTTGTATGGGGCCCACAACAGCAAAAGGCTTTTGTAGAGTTAAAACGTGCCTTAATGTCTGCACCTGCTTTGGGACTGCTGGATCTAACCAAAGATTTCCAGCTGTTTGTTCATGAAAGGCAACACCTTGCACTGGGCGTGTTAACCCAGAGGATAGGAAGCTGGAAACGACCAGTCGGATATTTCTCTAAACAACTGGACACAGTGAGTAGAGGGTGGCCAAACTGCCTTCGAGCAGTGGCCGCAACAGTGATGCTCATACAAGAAGCTCGGAAATTGACTTTGGGAAGAACAGTAACAGTCTATGTCCCACACATGGTGATAACTGTCCTAGAACAGAAGGGGGGACACTGGCTGTCCCCCAGCCGAATGATGAAGTACCAGGTGGTATTGACTGAACAGGAAGATGTGATTCTAAAGACAGCTAACCTGGTAAATCCTGCAGTGTTTTTAAGTTCCATACAGGAAGAAGGACGACTGGAACATGACTGCTTGGCTACCATCGAGTATGTTTATTCCAGTTGTGAAGATCTGAAGGATGTGCCCTTGGAGCGACCAGACTGGGAATTGTATACTGATGGAAGCAGCTTTATGGAACAAGGAGTCCGATACGCCGGATATGCGGTAACAACAGAGACTACAGTTATAGAAGCAGGAGCATTGGCGAGTACCACATCAGCCCAAAAGGCAGAACTCATCGCTTTAATTCGAGCCTTAGAACTAAGCAAAGACAAGAGAGTAAATATCTGGACTGATTCAAAATATGCCTTTGGGGTAGTGCATGTCCACGGAGCTTTGTGGAAAGAAAGGGGGTTATTGTCCTCTCAAGGATCAAACATTAAGCATCAAACAGAAATTTTATGATGATTGCAAGCAGTTCAAAAGCCAGATCAAGTAGCAATCATGCACTGTAAGGCACACCAGTTTGGGAATACAAAAATAATAGCTGGGAATAATTTAGCTGATAGAACAGCAAAAAAAAAAAAAAAAAAAAGGTAGCAAAGAAAGAAACAAGCATTGCAAATGGCAATAATTCCTTCTAAAACAGTAACCCTTCCTAGGGAAAAACCGAGATACTCAGAGGAAGATGACAAATTGGGTCAGTTATTAAATGCTAAGAAAAACTTAGCTGGATGGTGGATAACTCCTAATGGACAGGTAGTAATTCCACCTCCTGTGATGAGAGAGATAATTCAAACAAGACATCAAGAATGTCACTGGGGGGCAGAAGCCTTAGTAACATCTTTAGGAAAACAAGTAATATCAGTTAAGATGTTGGGAATAGCTAAAATGGTAACTCAAAGTGTGAAGTATGTTTGAAAAATAATCCAGTGATTAAGAAAAAGGTTCAAATGGGTAGACTGAAATCTGGTACAGAACCTGGAGATGATTGGCAAGTAGATTCTTCAGAGTTACCTAGACAAAATGGGTACCGGTACATCCTGGTAAGGGTTGATACTTTTACAGGATGGCCAGAAGCCCTTCCCTGTCACACCACACAAACAAAAAGAGGTTGTGAAGTGGTTATTACAAGAAATAATTCCGAGATTTGGAGTTCCTATTGGAATTTCCTCTGACAGAGGTCCACACTTTGTGGCTGAAGTAGTCCAAAGTGTTAGCAAAGTATTGGGTATTAATTGGGATTTGCATGCGTCTTGGAGACCACAATTTAGTGGAAAAGTGGAGAGGATGAATCAAACTTTGAAACGACAAATAAGTAAAATTTGTCAAGAAACCAGTCTATAGTGGCCTCAGGCACTTTCATTGGTATTATTATGAATCAGGGTACAGCCAAAGAGTGGAACCTCGGTCAGTCTTTATGAATTATTATATGGAAAACCATATGAGTCTCTAGAACCAAATCTAAACATACATGTAAAAGGAAAACAAGATGTGTATAACTAATTGTTTTTTCTAAGGAAAACTTTGGCTGCGATTTGGAGTGTAGTAATTTGGAATAGACCTTTACCCCTGGAAAATTCAGTGCATGATTTCCAACCAGGAGACTACATCTATGTGAAGACCTGGACCTCCGAACCTTTGCAGGAGCGCTGGAGAGGACCTTTCCGGATCCTGTTGACCACTTTTACAGCTATCAAGATAGCAGAATCAGATGCTTGGAGACATTATACTCGAGTGAAGAAAGCACCTACTCCATGGAAGATTGTCAATCGTGACCCAGAGACTTTAAAATTGACACTGAAACATGTCTAATTTTTATATTGGATTTTATTTTGGTCGGTAGTGTTGGTGGGATCATGGGCCGGCTTGGTGGACAGGAACAAAAGACAGGTAGAAACAGAACAAGTGATTGAAATTCCCAAACAAATGGCTGAGGAAAATTTGATGGTAGGATTGACTAAAGAATTTGCCAATTTACAAAATGTCACGCAGATCACTGCTTGTTTGCCAATACCGAGGGCAGTAGGTGAATCTATTCCATGGGGAATTTTAACTATGAATCTGACTAATCTGGAACATAAAAATGAAACCACCTATTGTGAACAAAGGCCAGTGACTCAATGGTATGAGCAAGTGAAAGTCATTAGAAAACAGTGGAAAACTCCAGGTAGTCTGGTGGATTAAATCGTGTTTTTACCAAAATAGGGAGATTTAAGGCTGTGGGATGTGATTATGATGAACAATTTAAAATCAATGTGAGCAAAAGTGTCATGGAATGGAAGTGTAACGAAACTGGCCAAAGCACCCAATTAGTAGTCCAGTGCGACTCTATATGGTCTATGTCCATATTTTCCCATTTTCAGTATATGGCAAGAACTTCTTGGTGTTTTACCTGGTATGGAAAGGTTTTTTCAGTATTACCCTGGGTTGATGATAGGTCAACTACATCGGGAGAGAAGGAAAATAAAATAGTGCCATGGTGGAAATGTGAAAAAGTGTATGATTGTAGTAATGCAGACTTAGTAATCCAAAGAATTCCTCCGTTGGCCGCTGCTTTGAAATATGGTTGTTTTTGTCGAGGTCTTAAGAATACTCTCAATTTAACCAGCACTTTTACAGTCAGAAGAGGAACTTTGTTTAGTTGTAGAAAATCTACTATTCGAAGTCCAGGACATTTAGTTTGGGCATTAAGTGATGGAAGCTGGACAACACACTTACCATTAGATGGTAAGGTGAAACAAATCACTTTAGGCATGCCAACATTGTGTCCAATTTGGAAGAAATCACCATTTAAAGGATCTCTAGAGAATTTAGAATTGAAATGAATAAAGAGATCTGAGATAAATGATGATATTTGGAATGAACCATCTACAGGAGTGAAAATTGGCTGGGCACTGGAATCACTTTTAAATCCTATAGCTTCATATAGAAACAGAGCATGGCTCTATCATTTAACTGATCAAGTGGAAAAATTAGCAAACGTTACCAAAAAAGGGTTTAAGGAATTGAATATACAATTACAGGCAACTTCCAGAATGACTTTACAAATAGAATGGCACTAGAGATGCTCCTACTTAAAGAACATGGAGTGTGTGGATATCTCAAGGATAAATTGAACCACTGTCGTATCCACATTCCAAATGTTACTCAGGATGTGGAACGTGATCTAGACCTATTGGGAAAAATTGAAAAAGAAACTGAAACAATTCAAAAGGATATGTCAGAAGATTGGCTTGGGAAAATTTTTAACAAACTGGGATGGAATTTGAGCTCTTGGATACAATCTATAATTAAGACTTTGTTTCTGTTACTAGTTGTCTTTTTGATGAGCATGCTAGTATATGCATGTTTGAAGAAGCAGTTTACCAATAGAATTGCAGTGAGTCGTATGATTATGAGAGAAGTACCAACTATTTCACCAAGACATGATCCATTACCAAAATATGTTGAAACAAAAGATATATGAATAATGTGAAAGTATTGAAATAATGATTTTCAACACTTTCAAAGGAGGGAAATGTTATCGATTTGTTAATAAATTAAGATTGATTGATTTTATTTGATTGATTGATTTTATAAAATCATTTAATAAAATTAAAATACAGAAGGATAAGAAAAAAAAATCTTATAAGAAACTTATAGCTGCACAGTAAAAGTTGTTATGAGGTCTTCTGTACGTCCTGTACCAAGGCTAGAAGGAGGGGCTGGAACCATTGTTAAAACTTAGGTAATAACTTTAGGGTTGGAAGGTTCCATTGTATTTGACCAGTCTTCTGTACGCAGAGGTGTACTGAAATGTCAGAATATGAGATGAATGGGAACTGGGGAGAGTCGACTGGAACAGCTTGTAGATGCCTGCCAAGAAACCGTGAACTTTAGTAAAAGGTAATTCCGGCAGGAGGAGATCGTGACCACCAACTCATACACCACCTACCCAAATCGTACCCCAGACCCATTTCTAGACCTTTCTAAGCTCTACTGCGCAGAATCGGATATAGGAGGAGAGCATGTTAATGATTTACGGGAAATGTTATGATTATGCATGAATATTTAATGAATATGTATAAGTTCTATATATGGTGTCTGATTTTGGGACCTGGCGTGCGTTGATCGTGAGAGGACTCGCTCACGCACCCGGCCGTCAATAAAGAAGTGTCTGCTTATCTACATCACATTGGTGTCGATAAGTTCTTCATTCCGAGATTTCGGTAACAAGATCACTTCCACATCTCCTAGCAATGCTGCCTCCAGAAAGCAAATGAGGAAAAGCTTGATCTGCAGGCTAGCAGCTAGGATGCTTGAGAGCTAAGGAAAACCCTTGGCTGGGGGGGCTCTGCTCCCTGGGTTACAAAGTCTTTTAGCTAATGACTCATGTGCAGCACATAAGGAGCCTCTGGAGAAAAAATTAAAAAGATCAGGACAATCTTCAAGGTGACAGAAAAGGATCCGTTTCATGATGTGGGCTCACAGCTACTACAGAGATTCCTTGAGTCAGGTTAGGCAGAAAAGATGGGTCTGCACATGATCATCCTGCTCCCAGGAGAGTGTTTTGGCCATGAGGTACATTAAGGATAAATAAAAGCACCTCTTCTCCTTAGGGCAGCAGTATTAACCTCTGAACACTGCCTGGCTCACGATACGGGCTAGGGCCGTACAGCCAAAGTATCTGCAGGCACAAGGCAGGGCTTCACGTCTTGAAAAGTCAGAAAGCTCAACCAACGCAGGCACAGCGTGGCCCTTCAGCACCCGTGAGCTTGGCAAAAGCTGTGCTGAGGAACACTTTGACGAGAGCACTTAGATATGGCCCTAAAGCATCCAAATCCCTTTGTGTGCATGTCCAACAGCTTCCCTCTATAAATGAAACTGAACCGCTCTCTGATGATACTGTGCTCAAACAAGACAGGAAATTAAGAACAAACCGCAAAATCCTTAATGCCCACTAGGAGAAAAAGGGCAGTTTGACGGAAAGGCACAGCTCTGTCCATACAGATCCTGCAGCTGTCACCATGCCATGTGCCAGTGCTCCTGTTTCGAAGGACCCCACGTCACTCGTGCTGCAGCAACAGCACCAGCCTCTGAGCCGGTCTGACACTAGCCGATTGCTCTCCAGGCAGAGGCTGGGGATGGACCCGCACACTGCGCTGCAACACACTACACCCAGCTTTTCTGGTAGGAGCACAGACTGGTGGCTCAGTCTTGCTTTGGCATACACAATAAATCCTCTTCTTGCTTCCGCAAAGATAAACCATCTCTCTCTGAAGCAACTGCTTAATTTGCTTTTCTATTACACTTTGCTGGAAGAGCAAGACAAGGACATCCGTTAAAAGTGAGAATCAGGATGCTATTGAACAATTTTGTTCAGTTAAACCATCTTGCCCTGTTCAGGCTTCAGTAGCATCATCACATTTCTTGCTTAGAAATCACCTGCTTACCTATAATTACCATATCAACAGCATCTCAAGGAAGCCAGGAAAGGGGAAGCAGATTTTCCAAGACTACTCTTTTGCCCCTCCAGCCCGCTGCTAAGTGGTTGAGTGCTTTCTAAATCAAGCCTTGCTACGCAGGAAGCCTCACCTTTCACCTTTATTTTCCAGTCCACCTCTAATTTATCACTTTGATTCTGCCATCCTGCAATTTATTACAAAAGCTCTACCATAGCTGAGATAATTAATAGGAGCCTCATGTTATACCTTCCTGTTATTTCTTTCAATAAACTTCAGCTGCCAGCTGACACTGAGAGCAACCAAGCTCACTTCCAAGGGTCTGCTGGAGATTCCCTAGCCTCACGTACCATCATTTACAGTAACTCTGGTTCCTGCCTGAAGTATTTACAGTACTATTGTCCCTTTCCAGGCTGCCTCACCCAGCATTTGATCTCAGCTACCCTAGCTTTGCAGATTTGCAACTCCCTCTTTATTTACTCTTTTTCTGGCACCTGGACTGCATTTCATAGAATCATTTCGGTTGGAAAAGGCCCTTCGGATTGAGCCCAACCATAAACCTAACATTGCCAAGTCCACCACTAAACCATGTCCCTAAGCACCACGTCTATGTGCCTTTTCAATACTTCCAGGAACAGTGACTCTTCCCCAGGCAGCGTGAAAAAGCATAAGACCAGTAACCTCCATTCTGCTGATCTGCAAGAATTTGTTAATCCACCCTTTAAGTGCACACCAAGATGGAACAAGGGACACTGCCAGCAGCCCTAGACACCACTCACTCCCCTTGTTTCTGCACCATCTCTTAGTTTCTGCACCATCGACTCGCAGCGCACAGCACAGGCTGCACGGTGTTCACGTACCCACCAGCTGCCTTCACCTGCCAGGGCCCCGAGAGCTCGGGCATCAGCCGAGTTGTCCAAAATGCTCCTACAAGCCTTAATCCAACCCAAAGCGTTAGAATCTCAGTCTTCAAAACTTCCTCAGTGAAAAGTTATGTATATTCATGCACAGTTGTCACACAGGAGTCTCTGACAGAGCATAAACATTAACTCAGTTTGAAGACACCAGAGTGGAGGCAGGGAAACAACCAAAAGCAGAAACACAACCCCCCAAGCCGGCCTGGGCTGGCTCCAGCACACACACACACACATTACTGGCTGCCAGAAGAGTAAATATTCTGCATTTCCTGGGTTGCTGCAGCACTGGCTGCAACCCCAAGGTGTTACAGAGGAAGCTTTGGCTTCACCACCAAGTTACTGCTCATCCTTCAGTGATGGGGTGAGGCTGGACAGCCTGTTAAGAATCATCTGCTCCCTCCTGGAGCACTCTAGCCTCTGCATTTTCTCTAGATGTATACACAAATTGCTTTTTCTCAGAAAGTCACCTATGGATTTAAAATGCAAGGAAAGCAGTTAGCTTTGCAGTCACTTCTACCTGGGCCATCTGTCCGATTTTTCATCGCGAGCCTTCACAGCATTTTGTAGACAGAGCAAGAATAACTCATCTCACCCCTCATTTACAGACGGGGCAACACAGGGAGAAAGCAAGATGAGGAGGGCGAGAGCAGCAGCAGCTAAGCAGGCAGCTTCCATCCCCTCCGTGGTTAACCCAGTCCGGATGCAGGCACATCGACACCCCGTGGGAATGGGAAGCAAGGAAGAACCGAGTTTTCTTTCGGGGAGCAAAGCTCGCTCCCTGTCCGGCTCGGGAGGGGAGGAGAAGGGGCTCCAACTGCCGGTGCCTGACAAGGGATGTCTGCAGCCTCCAGGTGCCTCAGGAGCCCCCCCCTCCCTCCACAGGCAGCCACATCCCCAAAACCCTCCCCCCCACAAGCAGCTTCCTTGCAGGGACACAGACCCCGCCGGAAGATGGGCACAACCTCCTGCCCGGAGGCGTTTGGCAGGAGCCGTGTCACCCGGCCCAGGCACAGCCCTGCCTCTGTGTCCCCGCTCCGAGCTGCCCCCAGCCCCGCTCCCAAGCCCTCCCACCCGCAGGTGGCCCCGGCACCGAAAGCCACCCGCCACCTCACCGGCGGGGCCGCAGGGACACCCGGCAGGGCCGCAGGGACACCCGCGCACTCCGCGCACTCCCGGTCGGCACTGACAGCCAGCCCCTTGCCCTGGCTGCCACTTCAACGGGGACAGTGGCCAATGCAGGGACAGTGGCCGACGCCACCGTGGCCAATGCAGGGACAGTGGCCGATGCCACCGTGGCCAATGCAGGGACGCGGAGAGGCACAGCAGAGGGCTGCAGGGATGCTCAGCACCCAGCCGGCTCCCACCCAGCCTCTGCCAGCCCAGGGGGACCCACAAACAGGAGCCCAGCTGTGCCCAGCTACCACACCAGCTCACGGCTTCAGCAGGGAGCTCCCACTTACCCCTGCCCCAGGGCAACTGGAACCAGCCGCGCTTCCCTGCACTTGCTGGGCACAGGCACTGCAGGTGCCTGGCTAGCACAGCCTGCTCTCCAAGCACCAACAGCAGCTCAGGGAACGCGTGCAACGCCCTCAGCAAGCACGCAGCCACACTGCCTCCAACACACCCTCCCAGCTTCAGCACAGCCACAGCCCTGCCCGTCTCAGCCCAAAACATGGCAGCCCTTAGAGAAATTCATGGCAGGACCCACAGGGTTTCCCCCAGGGCTAAGGAAGCAAGCCAGCACTCCAGACTCATCATCAAAGAGCCACACGCCATCTGGAAATACCCACTGTGACAACAGATCCTAAAAATCAAGCCACGCAACCCACAGAGGTGCCAGCACTGCCCTCAGAAGGGACCAGCTGCTCTTCTGGCCTGCTCACTTTGGGATAACTTGGAGCCCAGCTCAAGCAGCTCACCTGCTGCGCTGCCACCGCGCCCCTCACAGCCTGCCTGCGGCAGGGCTCTCGGCGCAGGCTCACACCCGGGCACAAACCAGCACAACTGACCTGTCCTTCTCGGGGAAGCACCGCCGCCAGCAAACCCTGCTAAGCACAGCATCACACACAGCTCTCAACTCTTGACAGAGCCCACAGGTGCCCTTACGCCCTCGCTGAGGAGCTCGGGCACCAGGCACACCGGTGGTCCATTCAGACAGATGCACTTACCTGGGCGCCTCTGCCCTGCCCTTGTGCAGGGTCTGACACAGGGCTCGAGGGAGGTCACTGCTTGCTGAGTGTTGTTTGAATCCCTCACGTTCCTTTCAAGGACACAGAGGCTCCTCCAGCTAGGAGAACAGAACTGCTTCTTTGGCTGGTGAGACCACAGGGGAAACATGGAGCTGCGTAAGATGGCAAACGAGAGCACTTCCAAACCAGGCAGCTGCAGACTTATTCCCACTTCAGAGTGAGCATCGCTGGTATTTCATCAAGAAGCCAAGCAGGACACCTCAAAGCCTGAGCCTTGGGCATATGCCATGGGATCGCAGAGTGTGAAATAATCATCCAAAAAGAATTTGTGTTGTATATTAGTCTTCCCCATACTTCCTTCTCAAAAAGGCTTCTGCCCAAATAACCACACCTCAGAAGGCCCACAGCCATTATCGCACTGCACCTGGGAACACAAGCGTTGCAGTCCTGAGTAACTGCAGCCCTTCAGGCAAGGCTCAGCCTGGTACAGGAAAGGGCCATGGGGCCACGTCTGTTCCTCAGCACAGTCTTTTCCAAGGACTGAGCAACAAAAAAACACAAAGGCATGCAATAAAAAGGCACCCCAATGTGCAGCACATCACCCTCTGGTGCCTTCAGCACGAGCACAGCCAGGGCTCACCCTCCTCCCTCCGGACTTTGATCTCAGAGTTACACGCTACCCGTGGGCCACTTCACTTTCAGCCTGTGCTCCCTACACTGCCACCGAGATGAGCCAGTCATTACTTGGCAGAGGCAAACGCAGGGCAGGGAAGCAGGGAAGGCAGGACCCACCATTCTTCCCAGCCAGCGCCTTCCTTCATCAGCCTCCGATCACAGGTCAGCCTGCTCACCCCCATTTTACCACATGGACATTGCAATAGGGTCAGTTCACTCTGTTTTCTCGTCTAGGTTAAGACCCATCAGGATCTTAGATGTTTCTGCACGAAGTTTAGCCAGCTTATTTTTTTTCTTAGACAGGTTCAACCTAAAGTAAAGCAGAGTTCACAGTACAAGAGAAGCCTGGGACAGGGGAGTTCAAGCATGCTGGACAGAGAGAAACATGCTCAGTTTTGGGGGGCTTGTTTTTTGTTTGTTTGTTTTTTTAATGCATACACCTTGACTTCAAAGCCTTTTTCTCCTTTGCTCCTCTTCCCACATCCCAACTCTCACATGTAATGGAGGCAAATCTATCTGCTGTTGCCAGACCCTGGGCTGGACATACCCACACCCATCAACTGGAGGGCAACTACACCAGCGCACACACAGCAGCACAGCTTGTCGCTGTGGAAATCCCAACTTACAGCGCTGAAGAGGTCATCGCTCGGCAAGAGCACGCCAAGATGTTCTGCAGGAGCTACTTTCAGCCACCCAGGCTAGAGAAGCACAGCACCCAGAGGGCCCCAGCTCAGACAGGCTCTTCAGCCTCCCTGCAGTGCCTGTCACTGGAGGGAGAGCGTGGGTCCCCCTTGCACAACCCCCTCCCAGCCCCACGGGAGGCAAACTCCCTTTGCCAGGGCCTTTAAACACCCAGACAAAACCCTGGCAGGCAGCAGGGAAGAGCTGATGCAGCCCTGTGCAAGGGGAGCTGCAGAGACCCTGGTGATCCAGCAGAAGGGGACCCACGCTCTCTGCAAAAGGCAGCTTGATTTGATTCGCTCGTGTTTTGCACGCAAAGCCCTTGGGGTGCTCCAGCATTTTGCAAAACACGCACGTTCTGCCAAAGCTGCTTCATTTCTGATGGCAGGGAAGGTGAACAGTGCAGACTATCCTTTTTTTCTAGCTCACGGGGACTTTGAGGGATAGGAATACACTGCATTCCCAGAGAACAGGCTGGGGAGGTGGCACGGCTGGTGTGTGCTCCATCCTAGCAGGGTCTGACCAAACCAGGCTGGTGGCCCTGCTCTCTTTTAGAGGCACAGAGAACTTAGCTCATGCAGGGAGCTGCTCTGCCCAGGCTGAAAATCCTTCCCCCCAGCCCCGGGGAAACACTGTTTACACAGCTCTTCTCCTCCTGCGGAAACAAAGGAGCCTACAGCCGCGGGCAAGAGCAGGCACCTTGCATTATTAACCTCTCCTTTGCTGCAGCGTTAGAAGGACACAGAGCACCGTCAGCCAGCACCCCCCAGAAGCCCTGCTGCGGGCTCCGAGGTCAACCCTGACAGCACAGGCACTCTCCAGCTTCTGAACACCAAAACCAAAACCCCTGCGCAGGGTCTGAAACAGGCACATCAGAAGCATCTTTCCTGTCATCATCGCTGCACTCACGCCATCAAACCCACAGAATAACTGGACACGGCTGGTGTCTTGCAGAGGACACAGAGCTGCAGCAAAGGCAAAGAGCTGCAGTGAGGATCCAGGGAGGGGGGGGAAGTGCTGCCACAGGCAGCTTATACGAGGGGGTGCAGAAGGAGCCTTCACTACCCCCATTTTAACCCATGGAGGAAGAACTCCAGCGCTCGGTTCAAGAAAGGACTGACTGCAACACTCAATCATTTTAGATGCTATCAAAACATCCTCTAACAAATAACTGCAGTCAGATCACTTACCCACTGCAACCCGATGAAGTCCCAAATAGGCAGCTCAGTCTTCTTGAGCCAGGACAGGCTTCGTATTTGTTTCCTGATGAGAAAGAAGGAAAATCCAGGTGGCTCCTTCTGTCCGTGTTTCCCCTGCTGCCTTCTGAGCAATGCAGTCCCACACTGTAGGGGAGAACAATGATTTCATTTTGGTTTTGGTAGCACAGACCTCAACGCACAACCCTGGGTTTGCTGTCCCCCTTTTTATACCCATGCTGGGAACCCATTTCGTTTTCTCACTTTGTTGAGTTTACATCTCACTTCCAAACTCTGAACTGCTTCTCTACTTCTTCTCTGAATCAAGACAGCATTTCAAATGCCTGCGTTTTTGAGACATTAACTGTGCAGTTACTTGAAGAGTAGGTTGTTCTCCTCCCATTGCTTTTTTAAAACAAAGCAAAATCTTTGGCCCTAACAAGTGTGATGCCTCCTAGCTTTTCTTTTTCCTTAATACTATGACACCCTTTAATTCAGACAGCTGTCTCTGTGTACATGCAGAAGAAAATTTACAAGCCTCAAGAAGTTAATCACAATTCAAGGGGAATCTCTGACATGGAAGTCAACAAGGCAGTATCCAAGGCTGCGACTGCCAGAAGACAGTGCCACAGAAGGATGGATAGATTCCGGATAGAGGTTCAGACCTGACTCTGCAAGGTATCGGCACAACATCTCAACCTAGACAAGAAAGGGTACAGCTGTCAAGGACACCCATATCTATGCAGTTACAGGATCGGTCAAGTAGCTGTTCCTGGGGCTGACGCTGCCTTAATCCCAGCTCTCTTGGCCTCCTGTTTCCTCTGGCAGCTAAGAGCCATCTAAGCCCCCACGACACCGAGGACAGAACCATGCTGCAGTACCACCACGCTGTAGGAGCAGGGCTTAGTGGTCTGTCACAGATGCAGAGCAGTGGCAAGTCCCTCCTCCCTCACACCCAGCTCTTCTCCTCAGCTAGCAGGGTCCTGCCAGGGCATCTCCCATCCCGCCCCATACTGCAGGGCACCACAGGCTGGGGACCTCCTCTCCTCCACCTGACATACCCGACCTCCTTCAGAGCCTAAGCACATGGCAGCTCTCTACTGCTTGGCATCACGTGCATTTAAAACCATGGCAATACCCAAGCACCCACGGCCCAGCAAGATCCTCCCACGGTCGGCTCCAGAGACCACGTTAAACGCCACAGACGGTCCTTCCTCCAACTTCTCCAGGCCAAGAAAAAACCCACACGGCCTTAACCCAGTCCACAACAGCTGGGTTGGCATTTGCAGCTTCTGGCACCACTTGGCAGTTCCATTTGCAGTAGGACTGCTCTCCTCGGCTTCACAGCAAGCTGGTCGTCCACAGCCCCAGCCGACCCTAACCTCTCCTGCAAGGCACTTTCAAACACCAGCATCTGCTTCTGTGATCTGAAGCAAGCGAGAGGGAAAAATCAGACAACACAGTGGGACACAGGGAAGGGACAATCCCAGCCCATGACACATGTTTCAGCCTGAGCCCGCAGGAGCACCTGGCACCATCACAGCAGCTACAAAGCACCATCGGGTGTTCAGAAGCGGTGCTGTGAAAGGAGTAGCTTCTTTTATTTGTCACTTGTGAAGCGCTGAGGGGACAAGCTCATCTCCTGGCTGCTGCTGCTGGGCCAGCTGGTGCAGCTCCCTGCAGCACACAGGGCTGCGCTAAGAGGTGCTGGGGCACTCGGCAGGCGCCACCGCTGCTGTGCAAGGAAGTTAACCTGAAGCAGGCACCAAGGAAATAAAAGCAAAGCTGAATGTGGCCTCACCTGCTCTGGGCAGTTGCCTTCACAGGCCCAACACAACCACAAAGGCACACTTTGAACTCAAGCAAAATCCCAAAGCAATTGCCGGTTTGCTCAGGGAGGGACTGCTGGGTTACCTTTTGCTTAGACAAACATTTGACTGCATTTGTAGCGGAAAGTCTTTTGCCAAAAAGACAAGAGTTTTGTTAACGAGCAGCCACGCAGAGGCTGCCCTGCGCTGGAACCCGGGCCAGGGCTTTCTGATTTTTAAACAGGGCACCTAGTGCATCCCTTAAAAGGACCTCTGGTCTCTGCCACGGAGGCGCTGTCAGACCCTACAGCTTTTAGGGGATCAAGGTCTCCGTGCTGACTCCCAGCACATCACATTTTGGCAGTGGCAGCACAAGGGCAGGTTTTCATTTTCCACATAGAGACTGTTGAAGCTGAACTGCTGAAATGAGCTCCCCGGGTTCTTCCTTTGAACCTCTTCCCACCCTTCACATGTCCCAAGAGCTCTCATGAATCAAAGAGCCAGCAGCAAAAGCAGCCCCTGCAGATCCTCCTCGAGAAGAGCCTTCCTACTCAGAGACCAGCTCTGTAATAAGCATATGGCCCCAAAAGCAGAGGGGAAGCCCCTCCAAAACACAAAGGAGTGGAGCCACTCATTAGAGGGGGCGATCAGAAAAGCTGACAGGTCTGTGTAGGGAGCACCAGGGGCCTGAAAAAATGCACCTGTCAAGCCACTGCTATCATCTGAAACAGCTGGCATTTTAGAAGACAAGGCAGCAGCCACATCACAAAAAAATAGAAGGGCAACACAATCAAGAGACAGGCGCCCCAGTGGGTCCAGGAACAGGCAGGTTTGCACCTCTGCAGCCATCAGCACTAGCAGCTCCAAGTTTCAATCGAGGCTCGGAGTTGCAGGACAGACCCCCTCAAGCCGGAGCTGTCAGGCTCACTGCAGAGCGTGTTCCCCGTCACCACGTGCGTTATAGGAGCAGCTCAAGATGGTGCAGGCTGGATGCGAGCAGCCTCTCTGCCAAGGACAAAAGCAAGACCCCAGTACACCCTGTGTGCCTTCCTCTCACACTGGAAAGTCTTCCCGGTGCACTCTGGCACCTGATCTCATTAGAAGGGAAGAGAAAGAACAGATGGAAACGCAAAAAGAAGCTGTCAGCTGCCAACCGCTGACCCCATCCTGACTCCATCCCTCTCCCCACCGCAGCAGGAACACAACTGGCTGCCCTTGGAAGGACAGCAAGGACAGCAGGAGAGGAGGAGGATTTCAGGGGGCAATAAACAGCAGGAGCAGATGAAATTTTGGTAAATAAGGGCTCCTTCGGTCAGGAAGGAATTAACCTGCAATCAGGAAAGACAGCACACAAGGACTGTGCCGTGCCTGGGAACCCTCCAGTTCCTGCAAGCAGCGAGGAGTGGGGTGCTGGCTGAAACAGCCGCAATGCCCAAAGCCTTTCCAGCACGCCTCTGCCTCCAGGCACCAGCCAACGCAGGAGCAAGGTCCCAGCACACAAGCTGGGGGCCCTAGCACGGCCTGCAGGAATCTCACAGCCTGCAGTTCAGGTATTCAAGTGTTCTAGGAAGCTTCAGCACACCCAGGTGACATTCTATAACCATGAGCGTAAGAGAAGGTATGTGTATCCACCATCCTGCCTTTCAAGGGGGAAGACATCCTTGCAACCTTCCCTTACAAAGCAGCACGTGGACTCCCAGGGCAACCAGGCCACAAAGAAGAAACCTTCCCAACTGCCTTAAACCAAGCCACCACCCTTTCCTCTGTCCTATAGACAGAAAAAAATAATTCCCCCCCTGCCCCCGCCCCCCCCCCATGCCAGAAGCAGCACATAAGACAGACCAAGGATGACACTGAAGGTCACAAATTTGCACTCATCTAATTACAACTCTGCCAGGGTCCAGGCAAGCTGTTGGATCTCACAGGGACTCAACTTTTCTACCCGCCAGGCAAGCCCAGCAATACTTCCTCGGGAAAAGACAAAGTCACAAGGGCCAGCAAACAGCTCCCATTCAACAGTGCTGTGAATACTATGGCGAGGCTTCTCTCTCCTCTCTCTAATGCCCGAGCAGCCCAGTGTTTTGAGCAGCACACAGAATAAGCTTTCTTAGTAGAAAATGATACCAAGTTAGTCTGGTCAAAGATAGGCACAAGAAGCATTACTGACAAACCTTGTTACTCGTACCCTTACAGCATGCTGGCTAGACCAACAGATCTTGAAAACACGCACCTGTAGCAGTCCTGAAAGGCAGGGAAACCAGCATCTCAGCTCTGTGGATAGAACCCAGGTGCAGATGATACTGCACAGGACAATTAAGGTAGAAGTTGATTATGCACCAGCTTTTCTCCAGCAACTGCTTACAAGCAGGGTCTTGTCCCATAGGAGGCACAAGGTGTCAGACTCCATGTTTGCTGCGGGCTGACGTGCCCAGCACATCTGCAGCCGGGTCACAGCTGCCTGCCTCTCTCACGCACCCAAAACCCTTGCAGAGGGAAATGAAAGGGCACTGAGCATCCAGCCGGTGCCTTCAGCCCTCGGCACCCTCTGTCACTAAAGAAAAAAAGAACAGGCCAAGGACAATTATGCCCTGGCACCAGGACCTTCTTCCTAGAGGCATCCCTCAGCTGAACTGCTGAGAAACAAGCACCTACAGTTTCCCTTTAGCACAGCCTCAAGGCAGATGCCTTCTTGTAACCCTCCTCCCTGGCTGCCACTCCCACCTTTTTAACTGGATGCTAATTTCTCCCAGACAGGCTCACAGGAACTTGCTGGGCTGCACGCCAGAAGATGGCTTCAGTTTCATTTCCCTAGGACTAGAAGACAGAGATTTCCAACCCTCTTTGCAACCTTTTTCTTTCCTGGCTGCTCTCCCCGGCACTGAGAACTCCTTTTACAAACGATAGCTCGTGAAAGATCCATCTGGGCTTAACCAAGCTAGCTACACCGAGCCTTCACAAGGAACAGCTGGGCGGCAAGGAGACCTGATGCATCTCCACAAGGGGCAGGTCTGGGTAACCAGCCCAGCAATGAGACTGGTCAGGCAGCCACCTCGTGAGGAACACTTCTGCATCAGCAAGGGCAGCGGCAGCTTTGCAGGCCGACTCTGAAAGGCTCCAGCTGCTGACAGAACACGGCTCCCCGCTTCGCTGCTTTGCAAGCCCTCCCTGCCCGAGCACAGGCAGCAGCTCAGACAGCAAACTTCCCTTCAGGCAGGACACTGGAGTCTGTAACGGCAGCTTCGGTCCCTGGGCTCAGCTTTGCTCCTCTCCACAGCTCAGAAAGCTTTTCTGCCTCGGTGGGTGCACTGGTCCCTCCCTGCCCTGAACTCGAGAGGGAACCCTGGGAGGTCAGACCAGCACCTCCACACTGTCAAGCCTGCTGGGCTGCATCTCCGTGCTACCCACAGTACCTGCACAGAAGGGCAGCCCTTGTTCCAGCCTTGCTGGCAAAGTCAGCTGAAAAGCAGCTGGGGAGGAGCATTCACTTGGGAGAGCAGGATTTCTCCTTCCCAGTGAGCAGCAGTCGCAGGGCAGCAGGCAAACTGGCTGACATTTGCCAAGAGCTCTGAAGGTGCAAACCCCTCCAGAAATGCCCATCATTAGTCCTGCTAGTCTCGGCCCACAAAGCTGGTTTGTGTTTTGAGAGAGCCCAACTCTTACTACACATCCCTGTCCCTGGGAACTAATCCCTCCTTGCCTTAACTGCCCATCTGAGCCCACAGCAGCATTTCAAGGCCTACAAACACCCGGCATGAAAGGAAAACAAAGGTCAGATCTCAAGTGCAGCCTCTCCTGGGGATGCATGCCCCACAAGAAACCTCCTCTCATTAAGGTCATCACCCAGGTAAGCCTGCCACAGCTGCTCCTGCAGAGAAGCGATACAAGGAACTCCCCAGCACCCCCTCCCAAAGCCTGCTCTGTCCCCTGGCAGGGCAAGTGCTGCTACCAGCAGGGACTCCCTGCCCTCCCAAACGCCCCCCTCAACATTCCCACTTGCCCCAAGTCTATGTACAGCTCCATCTGGCAATGCCACAGCAACAGCAGTTGTCTTTGCAGTAAAATAAAATAGGCAAGGGGTATATTTTTAGAGGAACATAAACCTGATTTTCAGTGATACTGGATAACCGCAGCTCTTACTGGCTTCAAATGATATTTTGGGCACTACCACCTCAGAAAACTCAAGCTTTCCATAGAAACAATGGAATTCATCCCCAAAACAGAATAGTTTTCACACAGAGAAAAAAGTATTCTGGTCAGATTTAAAGAAAACCTTGTGTTGCACTTACACCAGAAATGGATGACAAGTTTCAAAGCTGTTTTTAGGAGGGCTTTGACCTGAGGAAAGGAAATAAGCAATCAGTGAGGTAACTCACTGCCACACATGGAACCAGCTAATGTATGAAGATAACAGAGGCAAAAAATGTTGTCAGTCTCTCAAGTGGTGTATCAAATAACATTTGGTCTGGGTAAGAGAGAGTTCTAAATTCCACCTCATCCCAGGTTTGACAACACTGATTAAAACCCCCCAAATCCTACAAATTACTGATCATCAGCTCCATCGGTGACAAAAGGAACTAGCTGTTAGACCATGTCCAGATATTTTCAGCACCATATTGTCTTCTGAATGTGGTGCCGTTTACTCTATACCTTTCTCTATGGCTATCACCAAGCGTTATTAGAAGTGAGTCAGGGACTGCACATGTGCTAGTGCAGATCCACCTTCACCATTCCAAAGGAAACAATTCCATAACGACAGATTAGTGAGAAAGCAGGAATAAAGGCATTTTTATTTTTTATAGATATATCTGTTTTCAGAAAGGAATTCAGTTTATTAATAAAACTATTTTTGTTGAAGTTTAGCAGCAGATAGATAAAATTAGCTGGAGGGTTACTTACTTTCAAGTAGATCCAGTCTTCCACTCCTCTCCTGGCAGAAAAGAAAAGTACCTTCAGGTTTTCAAGGCACAGATTGTGTATTTCTTGTGGTATGAACTAATTTCTTTTAACATTCAGCTGTGCAACTCACCAGTTCCAAGAACTGCGTGTTATAGTTTGCATTCTAAGCTAAGTACCTTCCCTTCCAGGGCTCTTTTGTCTTCTAAATGCATCCTCCTTGGTTGTATTTCATGTTACTGTGTTCTCACTGCTTCTCTATAAATGAACATATTAATCCTTAATTTTCTAGGTTTCTTGCTCCATTTGCCAAAGAAGCATTTTTCTTCTCTCAGGAGCTGCAGATGCAGATTACCACTGTGCCAGCTTCTTCCTGTCTGGAGTGGTTCGGCAAAAGGAATTAGTTCCGGAAAGTTCATAAACGTCTATTTTCTTTTCACTTCTACTACACTCCACAGCTGTCTCACTGTGCTCTTGTCACTTTTCTTTCGAGTATACTTATGAAAACCCATCACAGCAGCTAAGGTCTGCAGGGTTGGAAAGCTGACCTGCCAACACAAGGGGCAGAAATACGGGAGGCAATCTTTCTCCCATCAAATAACAGTTCCTCCACAACCCTTTTACTGTTTGGGATATCCCTGAGAAAATGCAAAGCCTCAATTTTGGCTTGTTGCAGCATTCACAGTGATGGAGAAAAAGCTGTCAGGATTCACTTGTCAGCAGCTTAGGCAGTTGTGGAACTTGAGGTCCATTTGAAAATGCTTCAGTTATTTGTATGCAGTAGACCTAGATGCAAGGGCATTAAAATCTGGCATGAAAGCCTATATGAGCAGGATATGCTCTAGTCTGAAAGAAGACAGGTTTTGATTGAGATGAGATGAAACACAGACAACTAGAAAGAAGTACAAGTGCAATACAGCGGGTTGACTTCACGTTTAAAAACATGGCACATCAGTGCAGAGAAAAACTAGTCTGTAGCATCCAATTAGAGCTGCTGCATTTTTCTAAGCTGTCCGGCTTACTCTGCATCCAGGCAAAACAGTTCACAGAAATAGTATATTCCCTTTTTTATGTATCACTTCAGGAGAAAAGGAAAAAAAAAAAAACCCCAGACAACAAGACACACAAACCCCCAAAACTGTTGCTATAGAGGTATCATCTACAGAGATAAAGAAGGCCTAAAATGAAGCAAGAATTCATAGAATCACCTTTCTAAATCTTCAGCTGCTCAGTCTTGAAAATATGGGGGAAGAAAACTGAAATGCATGTGAGTTAGCATGCGGTTGCATAAAGCTATCCATGAGATCAACTAGGACTCTAGGAATTTCCAGAGAAGTTGATCCCACATCTGCTTTCTCCCTACCTGTGAGAAAGGACATCATGAAAATCAACCGTCAGACAGATGAGATTCCTTCTCCCTTTGAGTACTGCATCACCACAGAGAGCCCAGCACCCCCAGAACAGCAAGAGAGATGAAGGAACCGGCACTTACTGCCACAGAGCATTTCCAGTCGGTTTGATACTGCAGGTCAGCTACAAGCAACAGGATCCAACTCACGTTCAAAGAGCTCCAGCTCTACGTCTTATTGAACAATGGAAGTGGTGCACTCTGGAAACTCTAATTTAGATGTCCCACTATATATGCTGGTAAAAGCATATATATATATATATATACACATATATATATACACACACACACACTGATTATTCAGACATAATCTGGGGTTTGCCTCACACCTCCTGCAATGAAGCTACTGATACTTACCTATCGTCACACATACAGGGCATTGCAAACCAAACCACCCTTGAAACAACTCATCAGCAACTAGTAGACTCTGTATTAAAACTGTAGCAGTATTAATATTTGATGTCTTCACAGCAGTAAAGATTTATTTATTTTTTTAAAAGCAGAAAAGTCTGAGAAAGCCATTATTTGTCACGGGATGATCCAAAGGCTGTTAATCTCCTGTCTACACCTTAAAGAAAGAAAAGAGGAGAAAAATCTAATTTAAACAAGTGTTATTAGGGATAAAAAATTCAGACTGATGTTACATTAAATTATTTGGGAGGCTGAGGTATCCAGCCATGGTCTTCAGTATAAAAGAAAATTATAGGGTCTATCAACTAGAGAAGCGGTGCTCTGAGCCTATGTGCTGGCATGCTTACAGGTTTTTTTAATGTCTGGCAGGATGTTTTACAAACTAAACTCAGCAAGATGACGATTCCACCACAAGGTGCTTCAGATGGTTTTGCTAATAATTTTGATCAGCTGAAATGGAGAAAAACATAGCTTCATTTATTTGGCTTTTCCAGAACCTGCCAAGTCTGAGCAGAACCATTAATTTCCCCCTTCTGCATCTCCCCCACCTTCTTCCAGAAAAGACGCACTTCAATTTTATTTTTTTTCTACAAGTATTCTGCATAATCAGCCTTTGTTCCCAAAACAAACTTTGGTCATTCTTTGTTCACTTCCTTTGCTAGAAGGAAGTGCCATTTCTTGAGAATGTTCATTGGAGGCTGGTACTGCTACTGCTGCAAACATGGGAGTGCTAACCACATCTGCTGGCTTTTGTTTTAAGAGCCTTTTAACCAACTTTGTTAATGGACTGAATGCAATTTAGATAGGGAACTTGGCTAAAATGTAGCTTCAATTGGCTATTAAAATTTAAGAGCCAACTAAGACAGCTAATTGCAAAAAAAGCTCCAGTGATAATGCTAAGCAGAATTAGTAATAGCAAATGACAGTCTGTCTAGTCTTATTCCCAAAGGGAAAGAAACTCTTAACTAAGAAGTCAACCAGACAACGTGCGGAAAACCTAATTGCATTACTGTTATTATGGCATCCCAAATCTGGCAGCTCACTAGGATAAAACAGTGAGTAAAGTCTGTCAAACTACTCAGGAAAGCAACTGACCCCCTTCTTAATGCTAGCTGTAACAGACATAGGGAATTACATTATCATTTTAGATTAACTTATTGGGAAATATTCCTGTAAAAATTAGCAAAGCAGCACCATCTAAAAAATATCTTATACCCATCCTGAATTTGATTCTCTCGCCAGATATTTTAGATTAAGGAAAAAAAATATAGAAACAATGTCTGCAAAGCGTTCAAGCACTGAAAGAAGCATTCCGTGCTTCATTATCAATAGCCTCATTACACCATCAGCTGAAGTGCCGACTAGCTCTCCTGTGAAGATTTATCATGTATAGTGGCCACTCTGAAACATAGGTAGCGGAGTCTTTTACGTTCCCTACTCAAGAGTCTCCCTGCTGTGCTGGAAATGTCAGTCCGTTTTTTTCACGGCTGTGCGCACAGATTGGAAACAGCAGGAGAGCTTGGGAGCATGACTGCAATACCAGCAAGGACACTTGTCTTCACGGCACTGCTCACGTGGCTCTGGGAATGCAGGACCCTGCTGTTCTCTAATATTTACACACACCTGGAGCCATCAGGAGCAGCAGATGCAGTCTAAAGGCAGCTTGCTTCTTTTGTGTTGGGGGCTTCACTTTCAAACAGGGATGGCAACAAAATCCTACTGTTTCCCTATCCCTGTTCTGCAAAACAACACACACGTGTGCAAGCACATACAGCACGCGGTATGTACAGTAGCACTGCAGGGATTATCACAGCCTTCCGCTTCGCTTATCCTGACCATCCCACGCTTTAAAACATCATTGCAGTTCACAGTGAGCCAAAGACGTTCTTGCTTGCCAAGACTGTAGTTTTGCAGTCTCTTGTGAGCAACGGCAAGCCCTGAAACAACATTCACCTCGGATGGAAAGCACCCTTTTTCTTCGCAGAACACTTGCCAGTACAAACTTTTTCCAGGACTTTTTTGGGGTGGGAAGAGGCAGGGATGGCTTACGAAATCTGCACCTCAGAACATACATTTCAAATATATGGAAATATCTGTGCTTCCTGCATTTGGCTTTGGCAGTCTCAAAAGAAAACACACTCCTTGTAAACTTCAAAATAAAGAGAGAAAGTTTACTGGTAAATAAGTTACTAAACCAATTAAAATGTCAAACAACTAAAGTACAAAAGGATGACATTAACTTTGAGTATGCAAGACAGCAAGAGAATACCATATGCTTTCCTGACAACAGTTCTTCGGAAGAGTGTAACATACTTTTTGAACAAAATGATTAAACCAAGTCATTAAAATGATAGTTTGGTTTGAGGAGTTTTAAATATGAGAGAGGCTTTAGCAGTCCTGTTTTTGCATCTGAAATGAAAAGAATGCTATGCTTAAAGTCACCAGCCACACTTTGCTGATTGAGTCTGTATAGCGGTCAGAGTAGAAACGAACTTTTAAATATGTTATTCCAGTTTTATTTAGAAAAAATGGATTCCCTTGTTTTCAAAACACAACCTCAGCATTCATTCAACATTTTATGCTACAACATATTTATTTCAGTAACGATTCAGACATAAAATCAAGCTAGCAGAGCACTGGACATCCACACAAATACACCACCCACTGGCTCACATGCATTCATTTTGGTTTGCCGAGCTTCATAAAGCACTCTCCCTGATAAGGATAATGTTCATGCCCTAACTTTTTTTTTTTTTTTTGCAGTATCTAAATGTAAAGTAGTGATATTTCACACCAAAATTAAACACTGCATTTTTTTACTTACAGCTCTGAAAACGACTCAAAGCCAGGCAAGGAAGTACTTTTAAGAAAGTTTTTGGAAGGTTACATGCTTCTCAACTATGAAAAAAAGGTAAACCATTATTTTGTTATGAGAAGCACATGTGAGTCAAGCTTCCACTGGAACTAGACACTTTACAAAATTATTAATAATTACAGCTTTTCACTAACATAAAAAGAAAACCTGAGGGGGCAGTTGAGAATGGACCTTGGGTTTTGGTTTGTGCTTTTCTTTGCCCTGGGCCCTACGTCTGAAATGCTGGTCTCCTCCTTTCCAGAGAAAATCTGAGTAATTAGAAAAGTGACACAAACACAAATACTATGAAAAAAATAACTAACATTCACTACCTGTTCTCCAAATAATTGTTTAAACATATTTTGTAACAAACTGGAATGCAAGGACGTGACTTTTGTCTTACATTCTCTTTTTTTAATTCAAACGCTTGAAAAATATTTAAAAGGTGTCTCTACCATTTCAGACTTCCTCTTGGTGTACATCTAAGTGGCCCTCAATAGGACTTACTCAAAATTAGAAGAAATCAGATGCAACACCACTGTTCTTTATAAAGTACCCACAACAAAAGTAAATAAAGCTTTATTTCTACATTATAAAGCAGAAAAAAGCACTTTAGTTTGCCTTTAAGACATGAATTTGTGTATATAAAGAAAACACATCCTCACTTCAAAGTTGGCAAAACTTTGCATTCGTATTGAAGTATTCATAAATCATGCAAATATTTTAATAAAACAGCTATTTAATAAACATCTATTTTAATAAAACATGTATTCTTCAAAACAGGTACAAACAACATTTCAGGATTCATCACTTTAAAAGGAAAGAAATAGATTCCAGTGCTACAGTAACTGAAAAAAAAAGACAACCCAGAGGTAAGGCAAAGAGCAACTTAATCTGTTGTTCCATCTATAATTTACTTCTGGACTCCCCTTCTGGATGCTGTGCCTTTCTTGGCTTTTGGTGAGGTCATCTTCCGCCTTCTGGTAGCTACTGCATCAGCAATTCAAACAACAACAACAAAAAAAGACAAGACTTTCTAAAAAATAACAGAAACAGATCAGAAGAAAATACGTATAGTCTTAAAGAGGACAGATCGACTCAGATCATGCATTTAGTTTTGACGGGGGGGCAGGCGGACACATGACAGGGACTCAGAAGAATTTACCACAACTTCTGGGCACAACATTTTTTCCTGAAAAACATGTTGTACAATTCAGCTTCTCAAACGGTAGCATTGCATACCTTGGAGCCAACTTAATAGCTCAGGTCCACTAAAGGATGAAGAATCAGATCCTCTTCAAAACCTAAACTCCTCCTTCGTCCCCATGCACCAACTTTTAGTTCCGCATTAAGCCATTTTTGGTGCTCTTTAGCCCTTCCGCTAAGCTGATCCAGCTCCACAATCTGGCAAAGAACTTTTCTTTTGTCTAATAGTTTAGCGAGCTGCAGCATCTCAGAGCATTCTGAATGAAACTTATACAAGGGAGGTGGAAGGCACACCGGCAGAAAAGAGGAAGAGTTTTGTTTGGCACTGTTGAGCTGTTAAATCAGCTCAGCTATCAGTGCAACTTCACCTACACATTTCAAGCTACTATTTGGCAATATTTTATTAGCAAGTGTAGCAAACAGTGCCATCTAAGCAAGATTCCTAACAAACTTGGCAGGCAGGTTGTTCGAAAAGACCATACTCAAATGCAGCAATAAAAAAACTCCCTGCACTTTGATTCTTTCCTGCCCACTAACAGGGAAAAGGGGAAAAAACCCAACAAAACACCACAGCTCATTTCTGTAAATCACATTCAACTGTAGTCACTTTGAGAAAAAAATATTACTTACCATAAAAATTGCTACCATTTTCGCAAATGCAGTAACAGTAATATGTTTTTCATCTCTTAGCCACAGTATTATTTGGTTTACATTTTTTTTTATCCTGACTTCCCCCTTGCAGTCAGTATGCCTAACTATTTAAGTTCTTGCTTGTAAAGCTATATGTAACTCTACAGTTCCTGTTAACCTTTTAATCTGGAGTACTGACAAAGAAAAAAAGATAAAATTGAGTTTCATGGAAGTCTGTAAGAAAGAAGCTGCTTGCGTAAGACAACAGCCTTTGAGCAGTAGGAGTCACGGATTGTCCAAGCTCAATGAGTATGTCTGGGGGAAAGTAAGAGGTGGAGAACAATACAAAGCAAACCCAAACAGTTTTGAGGCTGCCCAAAGCCAAAACCACACCAAGAAAAGCAGCAAACTACTGCAAACAGTTTTGCTTTCCCGTTTGCTTAATTTTACACAACTTAATTTGCTCTGAAAATGTTGATTTGAAACTAAAAATACCAAAATTAGCTTTGAAGAATTCTAGTCTTGAAAATAAAATGGAGAATGAAAAAATATTCTTGTTCCTTTTTTGTCCAAAAGCACTTGCTGCAGCCAACACATAACTATAAAAAATTGCCAGACAATACATCTTTGATTAATAAATCACTTTAAAAAACCCAACACAACGGACAGCTCTGGTGATAGTCTCTCATTGAGCAGAGCAGCTTTACCAATGAAAAATATGTTCTGGCAAAACACACCGCTGCCTCCCCCCCAGCTGCTATGTAAAAGTCAAACCCATTCTGGTACCCTTACGTAGCTAAAAGATATACAAGCAGGTATCATAAACGGGAGTAGTAAATTAACTGTGTAAATCTTTCCTTCTCTCAGCTAAATTCTGGTTTATGTTCAAGAATTATTTTATAATTTTCAAAGTCACAGAAGTATTTCAGCTACTATAACTGAGAATTCTAGCAATAGACGGTTCTCCTGAGTTTTCCAATGGAGTATTCAGTGGTATGTAGGTCAAGCTGTCCTACCAGCTGCATGAGCTCAAAGTTTTCCTCTCTCCACCCCTCCCGAGATTTTTTTTTTCCTGGCATCTTTGTATTGCAACAGAAAGCAGAGAACGACCCAAGGTTTCTCTTCAAGAAAATACAATAACCTGATCTTTTCCCCTTTCATTAATCCCCACTGGTTATGACTGAGGTAACCGTGATTTTTCTTCGCATCCAATCATAAGACTGTGTGATCAAACACGGCAAAGACAGGTCAAGTTCATGGTTCTGCTATCACAAAGGTGGTCAATATGAAAATGATGAACTTCAGCAGGAAGGTGTCGGTTTATAGAGAAAAAAAGAAATGAGTTACCAGATTTTCACGTTTGTATTTCAAGAATGTAGTGTTTCATGGCTGTCACACACAATACAAGCAGCTGCAGCTCACCCATCCCTCATTCAGCAAGGGCTTACCCATTTCTAGTGCCTGTGCTGGAACATCAAAGAGGAGAAGACAGCTGCCCTGTCTCTGATTTGTCCTTTATGTTTATTGCATTAATGGATTGTTTTCAAGGCTTTTCTAAACTGTTCCCTCTGCAGAGCATCAGTGGAACGGAGTGGCAGCGATCAGCAATGAATCATAAGCAAACGCCTGGATGTTTCAGGAGTCAGGCCTTGCTGGGTAGACATACTAGTGCTGCAGCAGCACTACTCAACCACTGCTCTGCCAATGAGAAACTGAAAAACTCATGTTTTGTAGCCACAATTCAACGTGGTATTTTGAAGACAGCAAAACCTGGGAAACTCCTGACACATTTGCTCATGAGGAAAAAGCAACTGGCATAATAAGGTTTTCTGAAACAGAGTTGTTTATTCCATACAACTGACTGCAAAGATCTGCAACCTGCTTGGAGCTACTGACCCCAAAGGGTTTCTAATGTACCTGAGCAAAGAAATCAAGAAACACGCTTGCTTTCTCCTTTGGAAAGAGATCAGGAAGTTCCTGAACCTGAACTTGACTGTTGGGGCACAAGCCAGAGAAAGCCTTGCTAAAGCCAAGGTAAGCAGCACGCACTGCTCTTCCTCTGTCCACTCAGTTACTCACACATCGCTAGAAAGGTACCAGGTTAGTGCGGCATGATTTCACCCTGTGCAAACCCATGCTGACTCCTCCCTACCAACTTCTTGTCCCCAATCTTTGGAAACAGCTTCCAGAGTACGTGCTCCGCCACCTTCCCAGGCAGCACGGTGAGGCTGCAGTTCCCAGCTCCTCGGGCTTGCCCTTCTTGAAGATGGGACAGACATTCCCTGTCTTCCAGGCCTCAGAGCCTCCCCTAAGTGCCATGCCCTCTCCTGCTTCATCAGGAGTGTCCCCACAGTGACACCGGGGACGGACTTTCGAGCGCAGGAATTGCCTGGCCTTCTCTGTACCGCCCTCACGCCTCACCATAACTGCCATCAATGCCGGTTATGGCAGATGCCAACACCGAATTTCTGTTCTGCTGCTCCACCAGCCAAGAGCTCTCCCCTCTCACTAAGAGCTGGCAGCAGAGAGCGGTGAAGAAACTTGAGCACAGGCCACGTCTGAGTTTATCACAGTGACTGACAACACAACGTGAATGTCAAGATGTTCTGTCCCTGCTTCCTCTGTGGAGAGACACTAGAAAGCAGCAAAAGCTGAACTTCTCTTTGACCACTCTGGTGCAGGCTGGAGAAGTTTCTTTACACCTTTTTCCTTTGCAGGGGATCAAAACCTGTGCGATTTCCCAGCGTTCCACGGCCACCAGAAGCTCACCTGCTACCTTCTGCCCAAACCACAAGGAGGACTGCTCTAAAATACAGGGAAAGTCTGGGAACTGATCACGAGTACCCCAACACCAGCCTGTGGCCTTAACACAGTTGTGGAAAAGGACATACACACATGCTGGCCTTTTGCCTGGCCTCCAGGACAGGCTGAAGGTGCAGCGGCGAACAGAGCTGAAAGGAGCAGAGCGCTCTGGAGAGCTGTACGGTTAGGGAAAGGGGTAGAAAGTGATGTCAAGAAGGGGAACGATAAAACAAAGACATATATTAGACGACAAAGTTTATTAAATTTCAAGCTGAAACAGAATACCTGGAATTAAATACAGTATATTAACTTCACAAATATGTATTCATATAAAGAGGAACAGCGTCACAGCAACATTCATTGCTTTCCTCACTGCCTGTTAACTCAGGTCCTTGAATTAGTGGGTAAAACCCCCAGATTTTTCCAGTCTTAATTGATCTCGGGACAACCATTCTTCCTTTCCCAGAACTGGGACTTTGTTCTGTCATCTTCTGATCACTACTGACTTCTGTGCACAGGAAATGACAACGCAGATCTTCAGTAACAGGTAACTCCCTGAAATAAGTAAACCTGCTTCTTTTATTGACACAAATGTCCCAGAACACTGGCTACCATCTGGGCTACCGCCACCGTACCGTCAGCTGCTAGCAGCAACAAAAAGATTGGCTGCCCTATCATACAAGGTTTGGAAAGTGCTGAGGAGACTGGAAGTTAATACTTTAACGTTCATTTTTCCCGCACATGAAGTGTTTCAGGTACAGCGCAGCTGCCGATGTAGTAACTGGGAACGTCTACAGCTGCAGCGGCCTTTAACACAAACCCCAAGATGAATACCGTGAGGGGCCACGGGCACAAACGGAAACACAGAGGGCTGGGGCTGAACGTCAGGAAATGCCTCTTTCCGATCAGGGTGACTGGGCACTGGCACAGGCTGCCCATGGAGGCTCCATCCTGGGAGATACTCAAAAGCCAGCATGGTCCTGGGCAACCAGCTCTGGGCGGCCTTCCCTGAGCGGGGGAGCTAGAACGGATGACCTCCAGAGGTCCCTTCCAACCTCACCCGTTCCGTGGTCCTGTGATCCAAAACAAACATACCAAACCCACCACATAGCTCTCTCTGCACTGCTACACACTCACAGTAATGTTAAACCTAAGGCGCATAAGGTGACAGCAACGTGAAGTGCCCCGTCCTCCAGCATGACCACTGGTAAAGATTTCACTTTATCGGCAGAAGCAGTCACGGCATCTGGACTGAAGCAGCAGGCTCAAATCACATCAAATGATGTCCTAAGCATTAAAGTAACACTGGAAACATTAAAAACACATAGGGTGAAAGGATTAAGCAGAACAAAGGGAATGCTTTTGTTAAAACACAGAACATCAGTGGAGAAAAAATAATGCTTCTACGTTAACAAGAAACATTTTGACAATTCTGTCACGCTCAAGAATCAAGGTGAGTCATTCTGCTAGTCCGACAAAAATAGGTGTGCTTCTCGTGGCGAGTGCAAAATAAAACACCTATGCATCAATAAGCCAACAGGCAAGTGCAATGTGCTTGACATCCATTTAATAGAATTCACATTCGGACTGCAATAAACACATTTTCCCATCTGAACTGTGGGATGAGAAACTATAGACGCACTATGTAAACAAAATCCTTTCCGGAGCTTTTTTCCCAGCATTTTGTTCAAATCAGGTAATTTTTGGTTAAAACATCGCGGTGCTCCTGTACTGCCCTGCAAAGGGGATCCTGTCAACGTGGATACTTTCTGAAGATCCGTCAGAAGATACCATGGGAGAAGCTCCAGCAGATCCAGCTTCAAGTTCAGCAGTGGCTAGGGAGAAGAGAAACAACATTCCGGTGTTGCTTTTACCCTAGACAGGGCCAAATCAGTCACTATGAAAACATCATGGATAACTGGAGAGACTACAGTCCAGAAAGAGATTTAAAAACTTCCAAGGGGACATAACAATCAAAGGGCTAGGCACAAAGGAAGAAACAATCTTTTTCCACATTTGCCTACCAGCCAACAGTATTTCTAAAGCCAGTGACAGAAATTCTATAGGCTACACACTGAACATCTTCAGGGAATCCACAAATGACTCCTGCTTGCACCAGTGCTAAACTGAGCGCCCCTGCAGACCTCTCGAACCTCCAGTATCTGTTTTCCTTGAATGTTCAAAGCAGTGATTTATTGGAACTCTGCTCCTAAAAACCAGCTTCTGCCTTCTCTGTGACAAACTTAAAAAGAATCCGCCGGTGAAAACGCAAACACCTTTGCAATGCAGTCAGGCCAGGACAAGTCTCCTAGCCTGGCACTTTCTTTGAGGGGCGTCTTTGTAACTCACCCTGGCAAAACCCTCTTTCCTCCACAAAAACACATACTCAAGGAAAGCAAGCCCACCTTTCCTGTTCTTCTCCAGCCACATTTTTCCGACAAGGTCCTGAAACCAAACGCACTCTATGACACCTAGCAGATGCACAGTCAGGTTCAAAATGCACACGGATGAAATGCAACGGCTTTGTGTCCATTCGGACACATGGAACGAGCTGTGAAGCTACAGCTGAACACTCTCTGTATTACCAAAAGCATGCAGGAACAGAAGGAAATTCTCGCAGGGGCTTCCTGCTTTGAAATAGCACCAGTCACTGCAAAGCAAAGCAGTGACTCTGGAGGAACGACTACCCTGAAACAGGTGGAATTCCTCTTTCGACACCTGGCCTCATATTATAGAGCATGTTTCATGCTATGTGTTAAAAGCATTCAACTCATCTGATGTTTGCCTAAGTGCTACTAAATGATCTTTTCCCAAAGAAAGGGTATCTTTCATCACTGATTATATTTTTCTTGCTTATTCAAAAAAGACTGCAACATATAAGCTACAAATACAAGCAATGGACAAGAAACAGCAAAAACCCAGACCCAACAGCAGAGAATGGGCGCGGTATGATGTAGTGCGGAATGCAACCGACGCACATGGAAGAAGCAGCGATGGCTGAAGTCTATAAACGTCTTCTCTCAGGGCTTCTTTTACGTTTGATGTTTGTGCTCAAG
>NC_073733.1:151522-194166 GCF_023634155.1 Falco peregrinus | reverse complement strand
GATTCACTCTAGAAAAACGTGACTTCAGCTTAAGCCAAGTGCACCCGTGTAGAGGAAGCGGGTTAGTTTTCTCTGCACTTGTCTTTTTCAGGCAACTGCATAACATTCTACACAATCTTTTGGTAAGCAGGAAATTTTCACATTCAAGTCTAAACTGGAAAGCTAGCAGAAAAACCTCCCTGTGCTTAGCACAGGAACTTGACAGCTTTCAAGCCATTACATTCAGGAGTTAGGAACACTCCTCTTTTTCCTTAAAAATGCCCCTAACAGTGACACATTACCTTGTTTAAGTTCTTTAGCGATTCTTTCATCTAGTTCCTGCCGTACCTAGAATTATACAGAAAATATAGTTAATACTTTAACAGTCACATTTTTCTAATATTAAACTTCTAAAACATTCTTAAAATCCACACATAATGAGAGAAAACCTAAAAATATAATTCCAAGTAGACACACCTTGGTTTGGGGTTTGATTTTTCTTGAAGAGAAACTTTTGGTCAGTCGGGCTGCAGCTGCCTCATTGCTCAGCAACGTTAACAAAACAATTTGTAACTCGCCAGCTGGATTATTACTGGGCATTTAACAAAATACACAGGAAGAAAGCAAGAAAGCCTAGCGCAGTTATAGCAGTGAAGGTACGGCTGAAGTTTATCATCAAACACACAAACAGGATGCCAGCTACACGCCGAGATATGTACAAATGCCACCCACAGGGACAAATCAGCCAGTTGAGGCTGGCTTCTGCAACTTCACAGAGAGAAGAGCTGCACCAGCAGCTGCTGCAGGATTGACATACACCATTTGTACAGAAAAAAGCGTGTGCCAATATTCTTTTCTCCACCTTAAGATGGGAAATTGAAAGAGCTCCTACAGATGACGCCAAAACTTCTTTATTGTTATTGCAAATACCACGACACACATTTATAAAAATATAAAAGCACACACAATTTTTTCTTGCAAACTGTGTACTAAGAAAAACAACCGCAGCTACAGCTTCTACGCAGCGAGTGCTGTGGGGTTTATTATGTAGCTGGAATCAGCCTGGATCACTGCAAAGGAGCACTTACGCCTCTTCTCCCCTAGAAAGTGGGTATTGTTACCAATTAAGTTATTCTCACTTATGATTCTGCCTTCAGAAGCCTTCACAAGAAGGAATCACATCTCCTAATTTAAGAGTCACAGTCCAAGCGCTATATGCTGTTGTTTACGTTTGATGGTACTTGCTACTCCTACATTTTTCCCATCAAATTTGTGACACACAGAAGTGAATTTCCAAACACGTATCATACAGCTTCCAGGGCTACGATGGCCATGAAGATGCTGCAGGGCTTGGACCTTGTGAGCTATATGCAGAGGCTGAGAGCTGCAACTGTTTCTTTGCTGGAGAACAGGAAAGCTCAGGGGGACCTTATCTATGCGTCTAAGTACCTGGTGGGGGGAGTACAGAAGATGGAGCCAGACTCTTCTCAGCGGTGCCAAGCAAAAGAACAAGAGGAATAGGCACAAATCCAGATAGAGGAAATTTTAACACAAGGATTTTTATAATTATTATTTTTTAAAAAATTGTAAGCATGGACAGCCACTGGAACAAGTTGCTCAGAAAAGGTTGTGGAGGGTCCATCCTTGGAGATGTACAACACCTGGCTGGACAGAACAGTGAGAAACCTGCTACGGCTGACCCTGCTTTGAGCAGGGGTGAGGTCGGACTAGATCATCTCTAGAGGCCCCTTTCCACCCTCACTCCTTCTGTGACTCTCTTGATTTTAGTACTGAATTCCTGGGGGAAGGAGCATTTATTTCATGAAATGAGCAGACCCACCTAGCAGCATAACAACAACAAGAAGAACGGAAACACTGCACAGGGTACTCGACAGGACAGAGAGAGCAAGAGCCTCAGGAAGGAAACCACTCTGCTTACCCTCACAAGAGCAGCAGTAACAGGCAGTAACTGCAAGGGTCAGAGGAGCGGGGCTGTAAACCAGCGAAGCGGAGGGAAGGGCTCTCTCTCCAGGAACACAGGGAAAGCTGGGACCAAATTCACCGGATCCTGCAGGAGAAGCACCCCTCCGTGATACTTCATTGAAATACTCTGTGCCAACAGAGCTGCATGAACAATGGAAAAGGACCCCCCAAATCTCTAATTGTTTTCAAGCAGGTACGAGCAGAAGCAAAATCCTGGGGAGAAAGGACCCCCTAACTCCTGAGACGAGACACAGGTAACAGAGAAAAGCCGGAAAACTAATGCCTAGACCAAAATACGGCCCAAACCCAGGACCAAGCCCAAGCAAAGTCGTAGTACTTAGTGGTGTTAGAAGAAACCACTTTCCCTGGTTTCCTGAGTCTTCACAATGACTAGAAGGTCCACAGGACCCTCCGCAACATGTACAAATCAATCAAGAGAAGAAAAAGGTCTTGTTTTCCTCTTATTCATTCCATCAACGTCTTTGTGATTCTCATCCATGTCTGAGGGAAGAGAAATAGGTGGAAATAAAGCCAACACACTGATTTCTGAAAAGGGAATGAATGAAGAGCCAGGCAAAATACACCTCCGAGGACCTTAACTTGCCTCCACTTTTCTCCTTCCCCCCAAACCCCCGGGAAAGGCATCACAGCTGAGTGTCCCAAACCTCCTGAGCAGGTACTTCTCACCTCACTGCACATCTCTTCAGGCGGTAACACACCAGGTGTTCATTTGCAGCAGGCACCTTCTCAACAGTTCTTTTTCAGAAAGTGGTGTTGACTTACTACTTATCCACACAGGCTGCTTTAGCACAGAGTAAGCTGGATCCTGTAAGACTCCGTGAAATGATGCTCCAAGTCTGGAGTACCAGTACTGTTCTGAAGTTGAGTTCCTAGACACAACTGCTGCGACCACCAAGAACTTTTTGTATATCAGAAGTGGCAAGGAGGGTAAACCAGCCTACTCCTAGAGCTCAAAGTTCCATTATAACAGATTAAATCCATAGACTATCATCTCACAGACGGTTAACTACCACCGAAGCCCTTGCGCTACACCTCACAGACGGTTAACTACCACCGAAGCCCTTGCACTACACCTCACAGACGGTTAACTACCACCGAAGCCCTTGCACTACACCTCACAGACGGTTAACTACCACCGAAGCCCTTGCACTACAAATACATAAAGCAGAGAAGTCCCCTGCAGCAGTCATTCTTTCACTTGGACAAACTAAAGTTCAAAATATGCGCAGTGTTAGGAAAATGTGAATACATCAGTAAGTTTTAAATCAAAACCTAACAGCATAAACAGACAACACTTCCAGTATAAAATACCATCCCAACATTAAACAATGCTGGCTGCAAACCTTGCCATGTATCTGGCTGCAGAGAAGAGAGAGGGACAGATTTTTGATGAAGGAGCTGAAGAAGAAAGAAAAATGGCCTTATGTTCACAGGTCTTCAGTGAGAAACAAGAACGTGGCCTACATGTAAATGAAGCAAGTAAAAAAGCTAACAACAAAGACTGCTACAAGAGTGCAGAAAGCCAAATCAGAAATGGAACAGAAATTGAAAGATGAAGAGGAAGCAGACATTTCCCTTCCCACATTAAACTGGTTTCATTTACCCACTGATTCACCCTGGTTGCAGAGTTCACTGTTCTTGTCTGTCAAGACACGCACGTTCATTTTCACCAGCCTTTGGCACAGCTGTTAGGATTTAAGCTTGACATTTGTTAAACCTAACAGCAGGACTCCAGTCCCAAAACCTCCTTGCAGCACTTGCAGGAGACATTCCTTGCCTTAGTCTACGGACTAAGGGAGCAGGTCTGAAATGCTGAATTGCTAGTTGCTACAGTCACTGTCTAATGACATGCACAGAATTTGTCAAGTACTTGTAATTTATTCCACATTACTGAAGCTCTAATACAAATAAAAACCACCAAAAACCCCCGAAGACATTTGCATGGGATTGGGATTCTACTGGTTAATAAGCTTGTGCCAATATGAACTTTTTTCTATTTTTAAAGATCCTTTTGCACTTCAAGGTTATTCATTTCTGTAGCGTATATATTTGATAAAGGGGAAGGGGCTATACTGGAATGGAACACATTTCTTTATGCTCTTTTAAGAATAACACGCTCATTTTTTACTGAACATGTGATACTACCATCTTCAACATGTACGGCTCTAAGTGTAATCACTGATAGTCATGCCTCATGTTTAGGAAAGCGGTGCAATCTTTCAAGCCTTTAAACACCAAATTCCTTAGTTAAGTCTAAAGAAGAAACTGTGTCCACTTGCTAGTGGAGCACTCCTTCCTCTTGTCAGCATCATTTACCAGTTTTTTCCAACAGCTGCAGGACCAATGATTACCATCATTTTGAATAATAGCAGTGTGAACTATTTTCACCTCTTTGCCCCTGAAGCTATTTCAAAGCTTGTGCACAAACGAAATTTACACAAACATCTTCCTCTTCAGAATGGCTGGCATGTTCCCTACTTCCAATAGCCTTTCTCACCTTGAGGAAGCTACTACAAGGAACACCAAATCTGCAGAGAGCTTTGACTAAAAAAAGTAGTGCAAAAGGACTGCCTGAGGCACACTGCAATTCCAGCTTCTTAACTCCCTGTCATTTAGAGCTTCAGTGGCAGAAACATTTGTCATCTCCAGCCAAGGCAGCACTGCGCATCCTGAATTTAAAGGCAAGGCAAATTCTGTAGAAGGGAACCAGGTTAGTGGGAAAACAAAGCTGAGGCATAACTGAAGTAAACAGTGAAGTGAAGAAAAGGCTTAGAGTCAGAGAAATTCTTCTGCTTTGAAACAGTCTGGTGAACAGACAGAATACCAGGCAGCACAACCAGCAAAGCATTTCAAAATAGACTAACACTATAATCTCTGATTTCTTCCCTCATGCTCCAACTTGCCTCCTGAATGGCACGGGACTCCTGCGGAAATGACAGCACAGACTGTGCATCTGGTGATTTTGCATTTGGAAACTGATTGAGATTTGCCACCCATTATTGTATGCAGAGGGATACATGCAGTTTTTCCCTTTTGTTACTTCCTGACTTCAAAGTCTTATGTTGCAATTCAATCCTCTTTTCTCAGATGCATGTTATGCACATGACATACTGCACCCGACTGAGAACAATTAAGCCCGCAGTTCTAAGCGAAATACTCACCTAGTCCTCTAGCAACTACTGCACCTCTGAGAACTCAGTTCCTTTCTTCTGAAGGACTCCAGAGAAGATCAGGTTTTAAGACTTCCCTGAATACACTGAACGTCAGGTGACTCGAGGCTACAAGCAGTGACACTACAATTAGTCTCAGTCGTTCCCTAACTGGTGATTACAGGAAGAAATACCATAAAAAGATGTGCAGCTGGATTTAGTAACAGGGAGGTTATTTTTTTTTCCTGTTTCTTCTTCAAAAAAAGAAACCACAACTGTTAAACCCTTTTCTTTTAAACTAGGACAGCTTTTTTCCTAGAAGTGGGATGGTTTCCTCCTTTGCCTTTTTCTTCTTGTAACATCTCGCTCCCGTCTCTCTCTCTTTTTTCCCTGCCCTCACTTGCTCCCTGTCCCTCTTGTTCCCTTGTCCTGGCTTTCTTCTTACTTCAGTTTTGCAGTGGATCCCTGAATTTCGCCTCCTTTCTGCTGCTTGCGTGCAGAATAATCCCTGCAGGTGGTACAGTACTAATTGCCTCCCACGTTCTTTAGGTAGTGTTATGTCCACCCCTCTGACACAAAAACCACATTCACAACGATACAGAAAAGTTCATCTCTTAACTGCCGCTGCTACGCACTACCTACACACTGCTTTGTCTATTTTTGTTTTGTTGTTTGGTTTGGTTTTTTTCTTTTTCTTAAACCAGGTGCAGTATGTAGACACGTTATTTTAAATGGATTCTTTCCAATGTAGGTGGGACCACTGAACCAGGGTAAGGCTTAAAGGTGACCAAATGCTTCTCACATCCATTCAACAACAGAATGTGCGAGGGACAGACACTGACTGAACAGGCAAGCTTGCCCATGCCTCAGTCCTATGCTAGGTGGGAAACCGATTACAACTACTGACATCTGTTTCCAAGTCTCATGATATCACGTTTACCATTCTGAGGGATGTGCTATCATGCTGACTGCTAATTACAGGGCATATTTTGACCAGAGGTATTGCAGAGGTTGCAGCTTTTTACCAAATTAGAAAGCTCTGTAGACTTCCTGAGGAGCAGTTACATATAACACCACATAGCAGGACCCACAAAATCAAATGCCTCCGAGGCACAGCATTCGTCCCGCACTCAAGTGAGAAGTAACGTGCCCTGTTCATACCATCCTAGTTTTGAAGCATCCCTTTGTTGGTATTGTACTAAAACCAGTTCCGGTGAAGAAACTGCTAGCATGAACATCAGTGAAGGGGGAAAAGGTGTCTCAAACAAAGAAGTCTGATGGGATTTTGCACTCATCATAAAGATAGCTGTTTTAAAAAAGGTCATCCACAGAATGGCTTGGGTTGGAAGGGACCTTAAAGATCATCCAGTTCCAGCCCCCCTGCCATGGGCAGGGACACCTTCCACTAGACCGGGTTGCTCCAAGCCCCACCCAGCCTGGCCTTGAGCACTGCCAGGGATGGGGCATCCGCATTAAATTTTACTGAAGAGCTTATTTGGGAGCTTCCTATGCCACAGTATTCTTCACCACAGTTTCTCTTGCAAAAGAGAACTTGCAAAAAAAACCTGTTACGCAGTTCATCATTTAGAACTCAGTATTTTTTGGTCTTTGAGCGCTTCTGGAAATTTTATAACCCTAATGACCAGAAGTCTTCATTTCTACCACCTAGTTGTATACTGGTTTGATGAGCAATTTGGTTTAGCATATTAGAGCATATGGTTTGGAACTAGAAATGGATTCTAACTTTAGACTGAAAAGCACAACCTTGCTTACAGATACTCTTCAACACTAGTTGAGACCAGTATTTAAAAACGCTTACCTTAGCCACATAGGCTTCAACTCTGTTTCTTGATGGTAACGTATTCCCGGTCGGGGTTAGGAAGCTTCCTCCTAGATTTAGACTTCTATTCAGTGCCAGATTGTTGCTAATATGTCCCAGTTCAGTTGAATACAGAACTGGACCACTGACAGCGCTGCTTGCAATTAAAGGTTTGCTTCCATGGCACTCCTGAAGGAGCTTAGCGTTGGCTTCTGCTCATCTCTCATTAGCTCTGAAACATTCAGAAGCATACAAAGAATTATCTTTGGTAATAACACTTCCGCAAAGTTACCCTCCAGGTCTTTGACTATTATCTGACTTCTGAAAGTGGAAGGGATTAAGAGAGTTCAAAAAAAATGTCCATAATTTGATCTGAGGTTTTTTGAAGAGCCTATTTCTAGGTAGCCACACTACCTGCAGGAAGCAGCAAGAGTTAACCAATTCTTTGGACTTCTCAGCATTAAGGCCTCAAAGCAGTCTGTGCACACCGTGTGTTTACATAGCTCTTCCTGAAAGGTACATCACCGGCGTAAGAACTCTGGGCTTCCCTTCCTTTCCCAAAGCAAGCTGAAACCTATGACATGCGGCTAAAATGGAAGCCATAAGATTTTTGTTGTTCTTCTTCATAGCACCAAATGCCGTTCTCTGAAGGGCCTATCCTTATTCAAGCAGTAAAGGACATGACATTCTCTTTTCTGCCGTACTTAGAATAAGAAGCGGAGATTAGAGACTGGCAAAAAGGCTGCCTGTTAAAACAAACTCAACTTCAAAAATATCCTATTAATGCCCATGATCGGTGGTGTTACTGCTGGAACACTGAAGAGAAACGAAGATAGTTCCAATGAACAGGGGGGAGCCTTAAGGTACTTTCACCACAAATATGCTCTCTTATGCATAATGCTGACCAGATGTAGAAAAGGTATTTAACGAAGAAAACTGCTTGAGGAAAAAGTAGTATCTTATTATCACGCCAAAAATGCATGGACTTACCCTTCCAGTTTATTTCCTAGGCACCTTCCATTTTTAACTTCCTCCAGATACAGGTCTTTGTACTTTTCCGCTTCTGCCTGTACAGATTCTTTTTGAAAAATACTGTCTCGTTGGGTATTTTTTATCCTGTCCAATTCACGTTCGAGGTCTCCAATTCTGTGTTCTAGCTGGCTTGTCAGCAAAGCATGACGACTGGCTCTGATTTGTTCTAATCTGTCCTGGGAGGCTGCCTGCATCTGAAGTAGATACACACTTTCAACCACCGCAAAGAAAAAGAGAACTCCCCTCGCCAGTCAATTGCACGTACCCAGTTTCAAGGGCCCAGCTCTATTCAGCGAGGCAACTGTGCCTCCTCACTGCCATCAGCGACCAGGGCAGAACCCTGGAACTACCACACTAAATGATTCTTTTCATTCAGAAAGAACCCCCATCTTAGCACTATTCTTCATCAAAGCTACTGATGGAAGAACACAATCTCTGTAGGACAGGGCATAGCATTCCTCAAAGAAATTATGGAGATGCCGCACCCCCAGCCCCCACCCTGCAGCTTTGGTGACTTCTTTTCTGAGCGTTGCCCCTTGTGCAATGACTAAGGAAGATGTGTATGCCTGGCTGTGACAACTCTAAGTTGCAATACCCATTCAAGGATAAACAATGAGAACAAGACCAGTGGACAGTGATACCCCTCCAAGAACTGCAAAATGAAATTCTACCTTGGCAAGTTTTTGATTCAGGGCCTGCAGGCACACTGCACGCACATGAAAGCATCTTGCCCAACCATATTCCCTTCTCCCACTGCCCTTCAGGAAAAACAGAAGTACAGCGTAACACATGGAATCAGGCACCACCCCCCGCCCCTAAAAATGACAACCAAAACAGAAGTCTATAACAGACACACATAAGAAATTAACTTACCTGCAAAATCAGATTGACTTCTTGCCGTTTTTGTCTTATTTCTTGTTCAGCTCACTCTTCCACCTCTCTTTTGGATTGTTCTATTTGGCTGCGATCCACCATGTTAGTCTCCATATGGTGTTTGAGATTAGCCACCTCTTCTTTCAGCTGGCTTTTGCTCTTCTCCAGTTTTTCATGGTTCCCACGCATGGTGGACAACTCCTCTCGCAAATCATGATTTTGTGCTTCTAGCTGCATGCCTTTTTTAGGCTCTATCTCCAGCTGCTGGGAAAGTTCATCAACCTGTAGACAGGAAAGGGGAAAAAACCAGGGAACTCAGAGGGATCTAAAATTAGTCAAATCTGTGAAAATTGGTAAAGGAGTTGGCCATCAAGACTATTTATCACAAAAGTGAAACCAGGCTCTTCTTTTAAAACAAGAACAGCTTTCACATAATTTCTGACAGCATTCCTCAGGTTCCCATCCTTCCTCAGTTCTGCAGTGGGTCACGGACCGAGAGGTACCAAACCAGCGGCATGACACCCGCAGGGCTATGCTGAAAAGCACCAGGGCTATTCTTCTGCGAGGTGTTCATACGATCATAGGAAATCAAACACACCCATACCCAGTTACATCACAGCCACATTCTGGTTTCATCAGAAAAAAACCATGTGTCACGCTTCAGAGGAACTGTCACATGCTGTCACACGGTCAAAGCTTTGTCACAGAACTGACAAGGCAAGAAACGGGTACCCTTCTCTTCCATTACGCTAAACGATCTGGAAGTAGCGGTTCAGAACACCGCTTTTGCAGCAGTGGTGGCAGAAGACAGTCTCTTTAGGTCAAAGCTGCAGTTTGTTTTCAAAAGATTTCCAGGAAATATCAGACTTCCCATAGGTCCCAATGGTCAACTACAGCTCTATCCCCTTCTTTCCCCCTCCAGAAACATCCATCGTCTATACCTATTAACCATAAAACATGATATCCCATCATCTTTTATTTTTAAAAAAGTGGGGGAAACCAGCAGAGTCAACACTTGAAAGTCTCTAAAATACGTAGAAACTTTACACTTATTTAAAATTGCCCAAACGTAATTCCATTCCCTGTCATTCAAAATAACTCTTCCAACAGGAACACAAATATGCTGCTAACCTGTGAACTAAAAATGAGCCACTCTCAAGGCAGTTGACTCGTTCTACAATAATATCTTCTAAAAAGGAGCATAACTTTGAAACACAGCTATCTCAGTAATGAGCGGAGAAGCAGCTAAAGGTCACATGCTACCGAACGGCCAGAGCAATGCAGGAGCGGGCTGGAAACTAGGACCACGCGTGGCAATCGGTTAGCTGAGGGGAATGTGCTCGAGCTTGTCTAGACAACAATTAACATGATGAGGCATGTTTGCAGAGCACAGGGGAGTGGGAGACGGATGGCACCAAGGAAAGGTAACAGCTTGCTGTTAATTGATGGCAGTTAACCACCAATCAGTGATTGCCTAGTATGCAAGGCTTAGCTTCAAGAACCAATTAGTTTGAAACGCGCAGCTTCTGAAAGTGTATAAAAACGTGTGCTTCTGTACAATAAATTGACATTTGCTTGCATCAAGCTGCGTCCCGTCTCTTCATTCGCCGCAGAGCAACCTCAAAACCATTTGTGGGTCTCTAAGACCAGGAAAGACGGACTGAGTCAGCTACTAGTAAGCAACAAGTTACAGGTTTTTTTCCGTACCACCTCACACTGCATTGTGCCCTGGGAAGCAAAGACACCATTCCGAAAAGCAAACCCCCACCTGCCTCCTGCTCAACTCGTGCCCGAGACAGGCTTCAGGGGGTGACCTTGGGCAAGGCCAACTGCACAGAGCTGTTCCGAGTGATGGTGGCGTTACTCCCCTCTCTTCCGAGAGGGAATGCATCCGTCGGAGCCCGACGATGCTGCCACGGCCTCAAGCTGCAGCCAGGCCTGTGCTGGGCCTTCACTGCTCTCAGCCCTGACCCTTACCCATGGACGTGACGGCCCAGTAGGACTGCAGACCTGCCCATCCCTATGGACCGGCCTGGTGATCTGCACTCTTGGAGGACTCTGCTTACTGTCCCCAGAACTGTCCCCAGAACTCTTCTGCTCTTCTTGGTGAGGGCCTGTGGGGCTGATCCCTGGCCTGTGTGGTCACAGACCCTGCCAGCCTTGCTGTGGCTCTTGCTTTGCCCTTCCTCTGCAGGACAGCCTACCCCTGATGTGCCCTCGCAGATACTGCTGTGTACGTAACACTTCCGTCTTTACCCCTAAGAGCTACATCAGTATTACAGTCGCCTACTACTGTGACCATAGAAGGAACATCAAAAAACAGCCAAATAATTTCAGAAATACAGCCAAGAAAAAAAGTCAACAATATGAAAAGAAGTATAAAGAAAGAACAAAGGTTTCACAAGAAAAAACACCACAATAACCCAAACAAAGCAAAGCTCACCTTTGTTCTTAATCTGCCAATTTCATTGACCACTTCAGAATACCTGTTCTTCACTTCTCCCTGCAAATTAAGCTGGGACAGTCCCCCTCTCTCCTCATACACCCTTAGTTCCTTCGTAGCTCTGCTCAGCAGCCTCTTCAACCTGCACAGCAAACTAGTCATGAAAACAATGAAGCAAAGGAACAAAACTGGACTTTTTCACATACTCTCATGTAAACAGCACAGACACCGCTTGCTTCATCTTTAACGTGCTTGACACACCAGGAATTACCAGGAAAAACCAGTATTCCTGCGCCACATACACTTGGAGAGTCCAGATTTCACCTGAAAAGAGGAATGAAAGACTCCCTTTTTCCCAGGAGAACTGCAGGGCAACCTGCACCTGCAGTTGTTTTGGCAGCCAGTGAAAACTAGGGGCTGGTGTACAGAAGTACCTTGCAAGAACTAACACGAGGCCGGCATCTGCTCACAGTTAGGTACACCTATTTTTACACTAAAGTTTAATAAAACATGACTTCTACGCAGGGATACCTCTTCACCACGCTAAAAAGCCGTCCCTCTTACAGTCTTTCTGCAGATCGAGGTTTCTTTTCATTTCTTGGGCCAGACGTAGTTCAGCTGGGCGTTTCAACTCTACCAGCTTCTTCACTTCCTTTCTTTCACTCTCGCACTTTCAAAAGAGAAAAGAAAGATTTATCACACACACAGAGCACAGGAAAACTACCTACGTACAGTCTGTGCATCTAGCGCTCTCCACAGAGAAGCTGCCGGACGTCTCTATCCGTTAGCCACGTTCCACAGAATGCCACGGGACGGAATTCCTGAGGATATTCCATCCCTTCAGGTTTCACATCAAACAGACCAATACGTAACTACAGAAACAGATGCCCTCGCTGAAGCAAAGGCCATCCTCTTCTAGACATAACAGGTGGAAAAGATGCTGGAGAACACTTTTGGCAGTGCCTCTGCTCATAGTAGGGATTACGTAGGTATGCACTTCATGGGAGAACATGGATCCATCCAAAGCTTTCATGGGATCTTCCAGCAACCAGCAGGCAGGGGCTTGTGGAGGAATCTGATCTTTTGGAGTTCTTCAACATTTTATTCCCCTCGGCCATTACCTCCACCTCTTCTGTGTGGCCATTTACTTAGCCACATGCTGGTTTTCCTCCTCTTGGTGTTTTCTCAGCCACACCAGAGGAGAGCTGGCAGCTGTTTTGACTTTGTACTTCCATTTTCCCTCTACAGAAAAGGAGAAAAGGGGAAGGCTGTCCCTTGGCAACTGGCAGGCGCTGCTTGTTTCCCAAGCACTTGTTCATTTACCCAGCATTCCTTCAGTATGTTTTTCGGCAAGGCTTTTAAGCTCCCGCTACGCTGAAAACATACAGCAGCTCCTCCACACACGCACTGGAAACATCAAGCATTTTAAACCTGCCCAGAAACCAAGGGGTCAGAAGATGACCACACAAAATCCAAGGAAGAATTGGGAACTGTGGCCTTGCTCGATGTGCTCAACTGATAGCAAACCACACTGGGAACTCTTCCCAACAGAGCCACTCCAGAACTTACACAAGGATACCCATCTAGCTTTTATTTGCTTCCTCCATGACCCCCAAACGATAAGGTACTCGCAGCCTGAATGGCAGGGATAACAGAAAACAATGATACGTAAGAACCTGACCAGAAGGTGCATGTGGTTCTCCTGGGTATTGGCTCGGTGCCTGGAGAATTTTCTGGGCTCACCTGTTGCAACAGTTCAGCCTTCTCCTCGTCCAGCTGAGCAACGCGCTCTTCAAGGTGGGATCTTGACTTCAAGTGCTCCTCCCACGTGCTGTGCAAGTCCTTGGATGTCAGAGCCAGCATGTTCTGCTTCTGCGTCTGTGAAAGCAACAGTGGCAGAAGAAAAAGTAAGGTGGCCGGAAAAGACAAGAGCGCAGGAGAATGCAGTAACTTACACAGAAACAGGCCTAAGCTCTCCTCCACCCATCCAAGACCTATGGCCAAGGTTGGCGTGGAGTGTAAAACACACCTTAGGAACCATAACCAAGAACAGCAGCTGGAGCTGGTGGGAAGAAGGAATACTCTAGAAGCGACAGGATGAGGTTACAACTTTGGGGGATAAGATGACATGCACACACACACAGAATCACCCTACAGCTTTCCTGCAAAGCTCCTCTGGTTCCCTCTATACTTCAGTTTTCCTAAGAACACTGCATAAGGTGGTGCAAAAGGACAACATTCGCTCCTGCTTTCAACAGCTACACTCAGATTTATTCATATAGTTACAGACATTAACTACCTTAGTTTTCACCGTTTTTTCCAACTCCTTTTGCAAGCGCAGCTTGTCTCTCTCCAGGTCACTGTGGTAGCGCGTAGTAACTTCAAGTGAAGCTTCTGGCATAGATTGCTTTTTAAGTGCAGCAGCAAGCTCCTGCTGCAGTTGTCCAAACATGCCCTAACGAAACAGTTAAATTAGCATGAAGAAAGTTCTAAGAACACGAAATACGCCTTTAACTTATTTTGTTATACGGTTAGACCTGTCTAGATTGAACCCAAAAGTATGAAATTTTGCCTGCCACCAGCAGGCATCTGCACAGATGATGACCTCTCGTCATCTTTCTCAGCTGAGCACCTTTGACTATCAGCAGCTGTTCATGAGGATTCCTGTTTCCTAACACATAAAAAAGGCTCAGGTATTGTTCTTCCTTGAACAATACACAGGAACACACTGCAATCGGGTATTTTTTTCTAACAAAACCCAAAGAAATCTGTTGTGATCTAAGAGCCACAGTTTGACTGCAAATATTACTCTGGTGACTGAAGGCAGGACTTTGTGTTAGATTGTTCTTTCTTCTGTTTCTTCACTATACAAATACAATTAAATGAATACAAATATCTGAAAGCTCCTTTGAGATACACTTTAAGGGTATGTTGAATCACATCCTCTTGTAGTCTTCTTACTCAGCTCGTTTTAGAAATACTGATAGATTAGGTTTACAAAAATCTGGATAGCTCATATATATATATAGCTATATACATATACACACACACACTCTCTCACATGATCTTCAAAAGGAACCCATTATTTTGGTAGTAAGAATACAAAGCAAGTCACAGTTTACAATGATTGACAGTACTGCTGGAGTGTGGCTACACATCATAGAAGAGAAAGCTTAAGGTCACCGTCTGACATGAACTTTGAGGAACAGGCAGGCCCCTCAGAACCCTCAAAACACATACAGAAATCAACAGCTGGACATTACTAATACTCTTCAATCTTGATAGCAGCTTACAGAGAACCTCTTTTTTCCCCTCTATAGAAGCTTCATATAAATCTGTCCCCAACCACTTCACTTCTCTGTATCTTCATTTCTCAGCCCTCGTGTATTGGATGGTTCCTCCTTTTATACCACTCTCATTCATGTCATCAGTGCAATACTTACATCAAAACCATCAAATACTTTAGACTATTCTATAGGGCATAACATGGACTAAGGAAAATAGATGGAAAAAAGTTCTAGAGAAGAATCACCTTTCTTGATCAAAGCTTAGACTTGGGTACCTTTTTTCTGTTCTCTGCTTAGATCTGAGGACTAATATCCCCGTTGCCAAAACTTTCCGCAATTCCGAGGGAAACATAACAAACCAGAACAAATGAGTATTCTTTGGTCCCATGCATGTAACTTACACCGGATACATTGGAGGAACAAACTAATTTCAAGAACGGACAAACTTTAAATTGTTCTTTCTACGCATATACTTTACCTGTCTTTCTACTACGTCAGTCTCGTATTTAAAGACTTGTTCCCTTAAATCAGTACGCTTGGCATTTAAATCCTTGTTTCGCTCTTCTATTAGATAAACTTGCTTTTCTGTATCAGCTCTAAGTTTGTTGAAAATGTCTTTAAAACGCTCCTGCCCATAATCCGCTATTTTTTCTTTCATGATCCTCTTGTTCTGCATCTCTTCCCATTGCTGATGGAGTAAAAAGGTTTTCACTCTGGAGCTGGGCCAATCGCTCCTGCAGGGACTCCTGTTTTATTACAAGTTTGCTTACTGGATCTTTCTCAAGTTGTCGAGCCTGATCACATTCCTTTGCCCGACACTGGCCTTGACTTAATTCTTTTTTGTCATTTCTAAAAGCAAAGCTTTTTCTCCGAGCATTTGCTTCAACTGGTGAAGCTCATTTTCTAGCCTGTTAGCTTTGCTTTTAGCTTTACACAGCTGCAGAGACAAGCTCTTGTTGGTTTCTTGCACGTCAGAGAGGTCACGATGGAGCTCGACTTGCAAGCAAAGGCATTCATCACGTTCTCTGGGAAATCTTCGTTCAGCATTGCTTTCTGATGACAAATGAAGTTCAAGTTCTTGAACTGCAGCGTTCAGGGAGGAACGCAATGACTCAATTTCTGTCTCTAGTCTGTCTTTGCTTTTGTTTGTCTGCTCAAGTTTGGAAGTCAGCACTGCAGATTCTCTCTTTACTAAGTCCAGCTCCGCGTTGAACTGAAAAAACATTTGTCTTAATGCTTCCTTGTGCAGTTTAAGTTCCTTTTTGAGAGCTTCATTTTTTTCTTTCAAGGTCTCATTTTCCTTTAAATATTTTCCTTGTTCCTCCTGGTGCCTAAGTCTTACTTGAGTGAGATCTAGCCTTAGCATAGCAATCTCATCTTGTAGTAACTGATTCTTGTACAACAGATCCTGTTCTCTATCAGTGCGGGATTCCTGAATGACAGGGAAAATGAATAAAGAGCCAATTGGGAAATGAATCTACAAAAAACCTGCAGCAATAAACTGCATTTTAACATTTCTAGTACCGAAGCATGACTTCAAAGATGAAGTTTCAGGCAATAAGCTACTCTGTGAACCCATGCACATGTACAACGTACGTACCCAACGGAAGTGCAACATAGCCTTAAAACCTAAATGAACATCCCAAATATACAGTTACGGTTTTTTCCCCCCTTAAACCAGCAACCAAAGCTTTTAAAATGACAGCGCTTTCTTGTATGTGCATGCCTTTATAATACTGCCTTTAAGGTTGAATTAGTTGTGCTACAGATCTGGTAAAAACAAGGCCAGAAAGGGTATTTTCCTTCTCAAATGTCTTCTGAACACTTATCCTTTTGTATTACTGAAAGTTAGCTATAAGACTCAATCACCCCCGGAATGCAATAGTCCTGTATATTTCCTCTTTATTGTATGTATAACTTTTTCCCACTTAAACACATTCACCCTACATTTATTGGGCAGCACAGCCAAGAACAAAAAGGCTTCAAGGCACTGCACATTCTTTAGGAAATTCAGTAAACTCTTTTCAAGATCTTTTTTAATACAGTGTTTATGATTGCTTTTTCTCCTCCAGTTACTCTAACTCTTACAGAGAGTTGAATTCATTGCTGAGAGTCGATCATAAAATTTTAGTTATGTGGAGGTGGCAAAGAAAGGCATACTTGAAGTAAGTTCAATAAGGGAATAACTAATTAAAAAATAAAAGCAATGGAAACACAAACACTGTCAAACAACTTTCTTCCTGGTCAACCTTGCCATAGGTAGCTAGGTGTTTCACTGCTAGAAAGCCTAAAAAGCGATGACAAAATGTCTATGAAATGGAAAATAACAGATAGGTTAAGAAACGGTGTAAATAGTGTCTTCTATTAGCTTCCGACTTGCACAAGTAATTCAGGTACATACAGGAGCGATGCTGCTTTCCAGAACTTTTAGACATAAGAGAAAACAAGAAAGGAATTTACCCAGGTAAGTTACACTGGTAAACAGTAAATAAACATCAGGAAACAGAAAAAGTTATGTAAGATTTATTATGACTTTAAAACAAACATGGTGAAATGTAATTTATTAGAAAAAAAATCTGCTTACCTCTGAATTTTTTCCGATAGATCTTCTTGTCTCTTCTTCTAGTTCCTTTTGTCTCCCAAGGTGGTTGTTCAAAATTCCTTCTTGAAGGGCTCTGGCCCTCTTTTCCTGAGAGCGCTGTCTCTGTGTTTCATCACGTTCCTCTTCAACCTACAGTAATACAATAAAACTGCTTGCATCTTAAGAAAAAACAGAGCTAGCAATACATCTTCCCATTCTCCCTTGCATACTTGAAAACATTTTTGATTCCCCACCGTTATGATAATCCACCTATAAATAAATAAATTTAAATTTTCTTATGAAAATTTAAGAAGGCGAAATACAGGATGTTTTGTAGTAATTCAAAAAAAGGTCAGGCTTTGCCTGAAATACAAATGAAACCTAAATTTTGAAAAAGGAAAAAAGGAATAATAAACTGCAAAGCAAAAAAAAAAAAAAAAAACAACCACCCAATTGTGAACCAACTGTACTCTACTGTTCTCAAAATTTGACAACTGTTATCCAACGCCTCTTCCGTGAACAAAGCGCCTCCTTCTCTAGGCATACTGGAATACAATTGAAAAGAAGCAGAAAATAAGACAAAGAGTTTAATTCATTATTTAATAGACCTGTTTCAAGAGCCTTCTCAGTGTTCTTAACTCCATTTCTAAATTCCTAGACTGTAACTCAAGTTTCTGTTTCTCCTCCATCTCTTTACAACATTGATCTTCTTTCCTTCGGAGGTCTTCTCTCCTTTTCTCACACAGCACTTCTACTCTGAGCCTCTTTTCTTCTTCTTGTTTCAAAGAAGATCTGGGATTTAACGGAGTATTTGAGAAACAAAAGCACTGATATAAACGTAGATATTCCACATGATGAACTTGCAGAGACAACTCAAACCAGAAAAAATGTTAAACGTTTTCAGAGTTCGTATTTTTACTGTACTTTTCAACTTTTTAAAGAATTCTAACTTCATTCCATTGTGCATGGTATCAGTTGTACAAGATACAGAAAAAAAACGTTGAGTGATTTATCAGTTATTTGTAAGTTTGTATAGGGAAACACACACCAGTGTGCACACTTCTATAATAAAATTAAAAAAATCCATCTTCATATTACAGCCATTTTGCTGAAAAAGGCGTTTGTTGTCTCATCAGATCAAAGCATCGTAAACTTTTACTATGGTTAGTATACATTTTCTTAGTATACTGAGCAGTGCCTACACATTACGGATTCAGTGACCAGAAGCAATACTGGTGAATCAGCACGCCACTTACCTATGGCAGACCCAACAATTTTTCAGCAAGCCTTCTGTAAGTCTAAAACAACTGCTGACCACAGGCAGGACAAGCAGCTTCCGTTTACTCCAGAAGGATGTCAGTGTTCAAAACCAGATTCAGAAATGCATGGGGTTTAAGCTGAATACGATTAAAAACAGTTTTAAACCCCAGTCGGATCTACCTCTGGGAGAAACTACAGCAATTTCATTTTGAAGCTGACTTACAAGGAAAGCCTTATGGAAGGTCAGCTTCTTTACCAACTGAAACAATCAGCAATAAGCACTGACATGGTAAAAAACGGTCCATGGTGTGCCCACGGTACCCAAACAAGCAAGCAGCTTTGTGTTTGATCATTATTTTGACTATTTTTTCCCATATACTCGCAACAGTCAACAAGAAAAAAAAAAAAAAAAATCAAGTGTCAGCGTAAGGGAAGAACTGCCAATTGAAAGCCTGCTTTAGAAATTCTGCAAAACAAGAATCAACCACCACTAAAATTACTTGAAAGACTGACAGAAACATTTGTATTTGAATGGCGTATATTGCAAGGAAAAAGCTTTACAGGTAATTTCTAGGGTAATTTCGCAAAAAGTGTAACTTTTAAAGTATAAATTTAACGCTGCTTGGAGAATTCACTTAGAATGAAAATACTACTTCTTTATACTTGACAGATGCTTGAGGATTTTGAACACCTGCTGAAGTCAAACCCAGGCCAAGCTGGGACCGGCCTCGTCTTCCTCGTACTCCCCTCCCCCGCGCTGGGAGGCCCAACTCCCCCAGGCCCAGCTCCCGCAGCCTCCCCTCACAGGGCTGGTGCTCCTGCCCCCGCGCCAGCCCGGCATCTCCCTGCCGACCTCACACGGGCTGGGCAAGATCTCCTGGGCTGGGCGGCCAAAAACCGGACCCCGGGCTCGAGACACAGCTCAGCAAGCCCTGAGGAGGGGTGGGCACTCACTGCCCCCAGTGCCCTGGCACTGCTGCCCCCCAGACAGCCCAGGCCGCTGCGGGCCGCCCCAGCTGCCAGCTCACGGTGGCTCCTGCTGAGCTCGCGCTCTGCCTGGGCCGCCTGGCCCTGCTGGGCCAGCTCCCCAGCCACGCCATCCCACCGGGGATCACCACGAGGAGATCTCCCCTCCCAGGCCAGGGCTCTGCAGTTGTCCTTGCTCAACTGCCTACGGTGCCTGCTGGCCACCCCTGTCGGACGTGATGTCAACAGCGATGAGAAACCTCACGCCTCCGGGTCTAGCTCAGGAGTGTGGGGAAAGGGGCAATCCCAAACTTGACCTTTCCAACAAACAAACAGGTAAGCAAACAAATGCTCTAAGCTCTGCTTTGACTTGCACTGGGTGGAGTTACCAGAAATCCTAGTATTATAGGCCAACTGAAGCTGCGAGGACAAAATGAAAAAAAAACCCACACCCAACCACCTCGCAAATCTCTCTTATAAATCTGATTTCCCCGTACACACTCTCTTGCTCTTTTCTTGCTAGAAAACAAAGTTAGAACAACATCCAGAAGACTGTACATGGAGCTGGTATCCGGACGTTTTTCCCCTCTCACATTATGTACTTCATAGCATAACTGGCCCACGGGATTCAAAAAACCCAAACCCAAAAGACTGGGAACTTCTCATCCTGTTGCCTGCACCATCGGTGTCTTTCGGAACAAAACCACTGACAAGATAATACATTATCAGACCACAATTTACATACCTAAGGCTTTGGATACCCCTTTTCCATTCCGCTTCTTGGTGAGCCGACACGGATTTCAAATCTTGAGTCTTCTCCGCTCTGAACTGTGACTCCTCCCTTTCATCTTCCAATTTCCTTACTTCTCTTGAGAGCGCTTTATACCGATTTTTCTGACGTTCTATTCTCCGTTCATATTCAAGAAGTATGTTTTGCATTTTCAACAAAGTAGCAGAACCTGTTTTGAGACAGAAAAGACACAAAGCTGCACAAATACTGCCCAATGTATAAGCTGTTCAATGCTTTGCTGTATTAGGTGCAGGTGGCAGGTTAGTGGGAAGGTCCCTGTGAGAAGAAGCCAGGGGTCGCCCCGTGCTGGCCATGGACGGTTTCGATGGACCCACCGCAGGGCACAGCTGAGCCTCTCAGCCGTGCTGGCAGCTCCTCAGGAAAAACAAATGTAGGAAAGGGCGAAACCACCACACGGGCAGAGAAGGGGAAAAGCATGTGAAAACCAGCCCCGCAAACGAACACCCAGGTCAGCGAAGGAGGAGGGAGAGGTGCTGCTCCAGGTGCCAGAGCAGAGATTCCCCTGCAGCCCCGGAGAGAACCATGCTGGAGCAGATACCCACAGCGCAGTGCTGCGGAGGACCCCGCGCCAGAGCAGGCGGATCCTTCCCGAAGGACCTGCGACCCATGGAGGGCCCAGGCTGGAGGAGATTTTCCCCAAAGGACTGCAGCCTGGGGGAGGACTCACACTGGAGCAGGGAAAAGGGACGAGGAAGGAGCAGCAGAGAAACTGCTACGTCCCGACTGCCGACCGCAGCCTCCCCGCGCTGCCTGGGGAGGTGGCAGGGAAGGAGCGCAGCAGAGCTTGAGCAGGGGGGGTGCCGACGTGTCCTTCTCAGGTTTGGGGTCTTTGTTTCTCACTATCCAAATGTATTTTAATCGGTGGAGTCTGTTTTGCCAGTGACAGTCACTGGGAAGTGACAGCCCTGCCTTCACACTGACCCACCAGCTTTTTCGCCCCGTTTTGTCAAGGAGGGGCAGTGGCAGCACTGGGGGGGGGAGTTTGGCCTTCGGCCAAGGTTAACACTTGCCTAATGAAATTTTAGCATAGTTTAAGAGCCCTAGTAAGTGATGCTTATGTTTATATAATGCCTTGTGCATATACGCAAGCATCTTATGACAGTTGAAATTTGTTACATATATGTACTTACTATTTTTAAGCAAAGCCATTATTTTGCTGTACTCTTTGTCATTAGCTGTTGAGGGGGGTGCTGGTTGTGGCTGGGATAGTGTTAATTTTCTTCGCAGTCGCTGGTACGGGGCCATGTTTTACAGTTGTGCCGCAAACAGGGTTGGTAGCACGGGGATGTGTTCCTTATGGCCCAGCAGCGCCCACACAGAGCCAAGGCCTTTCCTGCTCCTCACCCCACCCCACCAGCGAGCAGGCTGGGGGTACGCAAGGAGCCGGGCCGGGACACGGCTGGGACAGCTGACCCCAGCTGACCCAAGGGATGTGCCATGCCACGCGGCATCATGCTCAGCATATAAAGCTGGGGGAGGACGAAGGAAGGGAGGGACATCCAGAGTGACGGCACTTTGTCTTCCCAAGTATTTGTTATGCGTGACGGAGCCCTGCTGTCCTGGAGATGGCTGAACACCCGCCTGCCCATGGGACGTGCTGGATGAATTCCTTGCTTTGCTTTGCGTGCGTGCGTGGCTTTTGCTATTAAACTGTTTTCATGCCGACCCATGAGTTTTCTCACTTTTCCCTTTCCGATGCTCTCCCCCACCCCACTGGGGTGGAACAAGTGAGTGGCTGTGTGGTGCTTAGGTGTTTAGGTGTGGCTGGGCTTAAACCACATCAAGGGGATATAAAGAAGAAAAAGCTCTTGCTGACTTTTGATGACCGCATTAGAAGGAGCTGAACTGTACTTTGCAAGAAACTGCTTCTCCAGCTCTGACTAGACAGAGAACCAATGATAACGTAAGGCACATCGGCTGGTAATGCAGGCAACATCTCAGGTTAGGTGACAGTTTCACAGCTTTTGAGGGGGATCTCTAGTCACACAGAGATACTATATCAAAATATGAAATTAAAATACTTAGGAGTGCCTACAAAGAAATCATGTTTTAAGGGGAACTTGTAACAGCTGAAGACAGAGACTTGAAAACATACCCGTATGAACCATGCTAAGCTCTTCCAACAGCAGCATAGTCTCCTTGTAGGCTGAAGCTTCTAACCGGACATCCTCTGAAGTTGGGTCAGATGAGTGAGTTAAACCAGGGCCATCAGTTACTTCCATTGGTATGCTGACCTACAAAAAATACAGTACTTTCTGTAATTCCACTGTCTAGTATTACAGACCATTACAAATGCAGGAATGATTCATTCTCTCCCTCACAGCCCACAGATTTGTCTCAAATACAATAAAGCTGCGTACCAGCAGCAATTTGTACATCTGGTTGATCACTACATAAACACTGCTCCCATCGAAGTGATTAAAAGCTGATAGAGACTGTTTACCAAGAAACTAGTTTTACAGTACCTCGTTCCTTTCACTCCTGGTTGTTGCTGCAGGTCTAGAAAACAGAAATATATTTCAGTACTGAAATGCTTACTTTGCATTATGAATAATACCTACCGTAGCTTTGAAAACTTAACTGCAGAACTGAATTAAACTAAAATCTGGTATAGTAACTTTGCTAGATATAGTTCAAGACTGAAACAATTATTGTGTGCTATTAATGTCTACTGGAAGGCTAATTTTTCCGCAAGATATTAAGCAAATAGTTGAAATAACTGTTCCCTAAACTTCACGCAAAGTGACAGAAATCTTACAGCTACAGACATGGAGCTATACGGTTACGTGCATTCCCTGTTTAATACCAGGGGTTCAGCTCCCTTCAGTAATGAGAATCCTTCTCCTACAGGTCAAAGAACTGTAATTTTGGATTCTCTGGTGTCCTGCGTCTGGCTGGGATGCAGTTTGTTTTCTTCACAGCAGCCCACGCAGCGCTGTGTGTTAGATTTCTGACCAAAACAGTGTTGCTAACACACCAGATTTTTAGCTAGGGCTGAACAGTGTCAACAACTTCTCTTTCGCACTTTGCCACAACCCACACAAGTAAGTTCAGGGTGGGCAAGAAGTCAGGAGGGAACAGCTGCAAGAGAAAAGGTGGAGCGGGGAGCAGGGCAAAAAATCCTGAGTACCTGCAGTGAAAAAAACTGAGATACCTCACCCTTTTTAAACACATGAAATACTTCTATGCCTGTGCACACACTCATGTAATTAATCAGAATTTGTGCACGTGACCTCATTGTTGACTTGGCCAGCATGTTCAAAAGCACTCTAAACAAAAGTGAAGTGTTTGTCAACACAAAGCGCATCAGGTAGTCACAGGAAAGAACAAGAAAGAACATCAGGTGGTCACATGAAAGAACAAGAATCTTCATAGGCGTCAGGTTTACAAAAAACCTAAACACACAACAAAAACTCAAACTAGCCTCTAGCTCTCAGGCCAATTTTTATCATTAAGTAAGTTTTATTTTCAACATTCCTTATATGCATACCTTCCTTCATCCTCAGATGTTTCACTGGAAGTGCTCTCGTCCGGTACTTGACCGTGATTGCCACTGGAAGAGCTCATCTGCTGATGAGCCTTCTGCTTTGAAGGCTGTCTTTTACTTTTCTTTGCACCTTTGGCATTCAGGGCAATTTTACTGCATTACACAGAAAGAAAGAAAAAAAATCACCAAGTGAATAGGTTTATAAAAAATATTTCTGTGAAACAGACATACTTAAGATGATGTCCAGAAACAACCGAGACAAAAAATATCTATGATAAAATCACAGACTTGACTGTAAAGATCGTGGAATATGCCCAAGTATTTAAAACCCTTCCCCTAGGAGTGAGGGGGACACGTGGAATCTGAGCTAGATCCAGGTTAAGCTGGACTATATCCAATAGCCACGGTACAGAAAGCACCTAGAGCAGAGATTCCTTTGAAGGACAGACAGAAAAAGCTCCTGCTTAGGTCTGCATAAAAATACGTGTGCCTTCTTTAGACTTTTGAGATTGGTTTGGTAATATCATCTTTTCCCCTCTCCTGACAAAGGGCATATTAACTTAATGAAAAGGAAAACACCAACTGCACGGAGATCACTAAAATCACCTAGAAAAGGGAGCAGTAGCAAACCCCAAGTTCCTACTTTTCTTTTCTAGGTGGCCTTTTCCTACAAAAATAACTGCTTTTTCCAGTCTTCAGTTCTGGTTTTGAAGATGCATTTTACCTCAGTGTTGACATGGAAATCACAGGAATTTAGGTGGGGGTTTTCTTTTGGTTTCCCCTTTTCTTTTTTTAGAGCAGGCAATAAATTTGAACCTCCATCGTGCGCTTCATTTTGTCAAAAAAGAATTTTTCTTCATTTTTTGAGAAGCAGTGGACTACTCACGATGGCTTTCACCACTGAGGAAACTACTTCAACTACCACAGTATCAGAAAACCTAAGACACTTACATAGCACTACAAATAAGAGCTAGAGATTATTTCCTTAGCTTACCCTTTCATTGGCACTTTAATCAATTTTGAGCTCTCCCCAGATGAAAAACTCCTTTTGTCTTTTTCTTCTATCGTGTTTTCACTCTCCATTTTCAAACAGTCATTCTTCCTTACAGTAATCTTTTGTTTCATTTGCCGATTAGTGATGTTATTTAATTTATCCACACATTCCTGTTTTGCCACCGCCTGCACTTTTGAACATCTTTGTTTGCTTTTTTCCTTCTTAACCTATAAAAACAAAGGTAAGCTTCATGTATTTCTAGAAGACAGAAACACCACATCCAAGATTGATTAATTCAGGGTTTACCCCTGAAATAATATAAAACGATCTTTTTTGTAATTCATACAGAAGCATTTTCACAAAATTACACTACAAAGTGTATTATGCCATTGAAAGTACTTTGAATTCACTCATCATGCAAGACATAACAAAAATACGGCCCTTAGAAAGAAAACAATAGTGTCTCTTAAAACAGGAGCAACAAAAAAGTGAAAACATTACTGATGGACAAAGCATTAGGAGGACTGCACAATGTTCGTTGTAACACCACCAGAAAAAAATCAAGTGGATCTGCGAACAAGGAGAGGAAAGAAAAAAAGATCCCAAACCCACAAACACAACTGGTTTCACAGGAAAGAGGAATTTTAGTGAAAGGCAATGAAGACACACCACGCAGATAGCACAGCACATGAATTAGTAGTCAGGACCCTGTTTAGAAGCTATTTTCATTCTTTGATTCAGAATCAGAACTGATGTAATTGTATGGATTTCTTTTTATGGCAATGAAGAGATAACTACTTGCACTGGAACCAAGTGCCACCTATTGTTAAACTGGAACAATAATGCATTCCGTTTTCCAAAAATGGGGGAAAAAAGACAACTCTCCACTGCCCTCTTTATTCACAAGTCACCTATTCCCATTAGAACAAACCCCAGTTTGTAGGAAGCATCTTCCCGTCGTGACCAATAGCTAAAGTGAGCAGCACCGTTGATCCGGAGCGAGATTAAAGAGTAGCAGGTGAACCACCTCTTCTGGCAGCTGTACCTTCTCTTTCTCCAAAGCCAGGAATACTATTTGCAGCATTCCTACCTTACCCTTAAATCTTCCCGTATCTTGGTTTAGTTCTTCATCAAGATTCCTTTTCAGCATGACACATGATTGCTGAGCACTTGCAAAAAGACTTTCCATTTCTGTTTCTCCTATTTTGCTGTCAATAAAGCAGTCCCTGGGAACATCATCACTAAATCCAGAGTCTTTTCCAAGTTCCCTCTCTGTTACAAGAAGTGCATTTTCACCACGTGTAGGAACTGTCTTATTTTAGGAATAATATTAGAAATGTCATCCAAAAGACTTGTTTTAAAGCTGTATCTCAGGGAGTATTCAGGACCTCCCACTGCATTTCTACTACTTCCATTTTCATTCTCTTCCGTTTCCATAGAAGGCATTTTTTTCTCTCTCTCCTTTTGCTAGAGGCATCTTTGTATCACTGATATTGGTTGTGCAATCTTCTTCATCTGTACTCCAGGTATCTTCCATGTTTGCATTTCAGTTATCTTGATCAGAAAGGACACCAAGACTCGGATTACAGTTTCCATTTTGGGTACTTTTCCACCTAGCCTAAGTTTAGTATCTCCAAATTCACCTTTACTTTCTAAGTTGTTACTTGATTCTGTTGCATGAGACAAAACAACATGAGAACTCTTCAGCTCAGCACTGAAGCCATCTTCTGACATTTCTTCCACAAGGGAAGGAGTTTTCCCAGTTTCATGAATTGCACCAGGCAGCTGCTTTAGCTCTGCTGTAACATTTTTACAATTTGTTTTCAATTCCCTTTTCTCATTTTCAACTCACGTTCTTGCATATCTTTCTTCCCAAGGTTTTGGACTTAACTGCTTGTCAGCACTGTGCAATTCCTCATTTTCTGCTGTGAAATTTCTGATGTAAAATTTCTGCCTTATCAGTGTGATTTTCATGTGCTCGTTTTTTCTGTCAAGTTGGTAGTTTCTAAAATATATTTATCCTTAAGTAAACAGGTACAGACAGAAAGATTATCAAGAAATAATATTACAGTTAATCTACAATTTCTGTTGCAAACTCATCCTATAATAGAAATAAGGCATTTTGAAAGCCATTTTCACTACAAAAATCAAGGGACACTAAATGAAAGGTTCGCTGCACACCATCTTCTTAACAAGAGAAGGACTCAGAGACAGCAGTTTCTTGGGTTAGGTTTGCCTAGGCATTAGGGTTGCTTTTACCTTTTAGCCTGCTTGCTTTCTGTAACTGCCGGCATTTGTCACAGAGCATGTTTATTTTTCACGGTTTATTGCTTTAATACCATTTTTCATTAAACTGCCAACATTTTCCTCACCCACCCTCCTCCCGCCATCGCGCTCTACCGTCTGGCATCGCACAGTCCCCGGCCACCTAAGCTAACCCAAGGGGAATGAACATGACAAGCTTTTTACCGTTCACCACACAGAGAACTGGCTAAGGGAGGATTATTTCTTCACCCAAGCTTCAGAAATAATAAATTCCACTCCAAGGTGCAAAGGAAAGGATTTATTAGGGAAACCTGCCTGCTCCTGCCCTCACCCCAGAAATCAGGAACCCAAGCTTGCAGGAAAACCGCACCATGCCTTAACCCTACCCAGCCCCCTCAAGCCCCTGTCCCCACGCTCTGTTTCTCAACAGCTCCGACTGCTTCTGCCCCGTGTCACAGTCCTGCCCACACGCCTCCTCGGCTCGTGGTGCCTTCTGAACAGGGCCTGCAGCCCTGGTGTCCCAGCGGGCTGAGACCCTCACGCTCCTCGCGCTCCTCTCGTCAGCCAGGCCCTGTTCTCCCGCGGCAAAGACCCCTCCGCTCACAAGAGGGAAGGAGCACCTCAGCCAGACACCACCTGTCTCACCCTCCCCCTTCCCAAGCTCACTGGCCAACTACTACCGCCTTGCAACAGGCTTAAGTCCTGCGCTTTGCCTGCTAGAATTAGGCACGTCCCTCTCTCGCGATGCCCGGCTGTGGGGTGGAAATCATTTGCTACGCTGTCCCTTCGGGTGTTCCAGAGGACGCCAGACCCCGCTGCGCAGCCCTGCCCCGCACGCCCAACACAAGCAGGACGCCTGCCTTATTCCCCTCTAGGATACCCTCTGAGAAACCCTTTTCAAACACTTCGCGTGGCCAAACAAGAGCGTATTTTGCAGAGGCTGGGGAAGCCTCAGAAAGGTCACCACATTTCAAGGCGCTCTCTTTGATCCTTGCCTTACAAAGAGGAAGACCGGCATGTTTCATCAAACAGATCAGCCTATTACAGACAAATCTCCCTCTTCACTTGAACGTGCATTTTGCGCAGGCAATAAAACCCGCATTTGCCCGCACTGTTTCTCAGCAGTGCACAAGAGGAAAAACACCCCTCAAAATTTAAGCAAACCAACTGAAAAAAAATCAGTGTAACAGCAAGCATCCGGCATAGTGACAAGGATTTTACCCCACCATAAGAAGACTGTATCCAGCTTTCCTTCAGACTGTAATACAGCCTTCACCTACAGGACTCTCCCTTCAGCATTATTCACTGACTGGTAAGTTTTCTTTACCTTAGTGTATAGTACAACTTACTGAATCAGACTGCAATCCAAAATATTTGGGTTCACATACCCGCACACCATAATATTCAATGCCATCCTTCATGTCTTCTTTTTCACCTGATGATGACATATGAAAGGTAGATCCTGAGTTCTCACCTGCAGTGAAAAACCACACATTTTTATAAACAGCATGACTTCATATTACTTACTTACACCTAAAGTGCATCTTGAATCACCCTACTTGTGACAACAATCTTAACACAAAATAAGAAAAAAACTACATGCAAGTACAATGGCTCTGTTCATAAAAGAACACTACGAAGAGATTGTTATGAACACCTTCAACATCTTCTGCGTGTCCTAAACCAAATTCCTCCAACAGATCCGCAAAACAAATCAATCAGATGCTTTATTAAATACTCCCGTCTAGAAAGATTACGAAGCTAAACCCAGAACTACATGCCGTGAACATTACCTGATTTCTGCTGCATTTTTTTAGGAGAGGTTTCATTCATTTCCAAAACAGATGCAGGGGTCTTCAGCTATGAAAGACAACCCAATGACGACAAAAAAAAAAAAAAAAAAAAATAAAATCAAACTTAAAGTAACTACATAATATTTAACGAGCAGGACAAGTAGTCGGTCTGACACAAACAAATACTTACCTGGGAATTGTCGGGGTTCTCCAAAATGCCTGGAGGTAAAAAAATGTTTTGGGAAGTGTTACTTCATTTAGTTGAAGGTACCTTTCACTCCATTCAACATCAGCAGTTTCTACAACTAAGTATTACTCGCAAGCTTTATTCCATCGAGACTGCGATACTTAACATTCAATCCACTTCAACATCCAGCATTTGTATCGGTATACAAGAAATGGACAACGCACGCTTCCCATCGTGCGCCTTGGATTTAAGAAATACTACTCACAGAACTAGGACAATCCATAGGAAGCAGGAAGGACATGCTTGTTAACACAACAACAAGATCAAAATACTTATTTTGAGGAGCTGAATCCTGCCTTCTACAAAGATTATTTCAAAAGCCAAAGCTGGTCTGCTGTAACGAATTACCATAAAACAGGCCAGCAGCACTACGACTGCGATTATCCTACAAGTGTTTAATGTTGAGGAGTATTTTCCTTTCCATTGATGGGACAGAGGAAACGTGGGTGCGGACACAGACACCTCATACACATCATTCAATGAGGTAGAAGCAAACTAGTTCTTATCAGGTTGTTCGGGTCTAGCTTGTGTGGAAAGGAAAAAAACCAACACCTTACAATTGGTTGTAATCTGCATTTATAGCACAGTTCCAAATATGTATTTTTTTAAAAATTTTTTGTCCAACATGGAAATCATTTACAAACCCACACAATCTACTGGCCCACCTATATTTCTCAAGTCCTCTGCTTTAGTCATCTTACAGTTTGAGTCCTCTCATGAAAGAAGTGCACGAAATGTTACTAAGAAGGGCTCCACAGCAAAATTTTCATGTTTACAAAAGCGGTTAAAAAGCAAACAGCATTTGATTTCAGTAAACTTGGTGGTCTAGCAGTACAGAAAAACCTTAGAAAGATTAGCGTAATCACCTTTTACCTCCTTTTTACGCTGACTTTAAACTTCTCTTAGTAGAATCATACAAAGCATGACAACTACTCAGCAAGGGGATTTACAAGCTCCCAGGAGCTTTTAAAGTTTTGCTTCCAGCTTACTAAACTAAAACTGGATACGCTTCTTCAGCTATTCTATCATACTTACACTACAAGCAGGACTGACCGTTTAGTAAAGGAGAAATCCTTCAGATGAGAGTTCTACGCCAAAGAGCAAAACTTCCCTGCCACTCTACACTCCAGATGCTCAAGAGACAGCGGCACAAACTACAGGCAGAAGCCCTTCACAACAAACCCTGAACTTTCAGTCACATTTTAGCTCCTAGGCAAAGCATAACAGCAAGGTATCAAAAATTAAGACGGGGGGAAAGTGCTTGGCCACATCATAGCTTTCTCCTGCTACGTTATCATCCAAGAACGTTCAGGTGTTCAGACAGGTCAGCCCTAAACCACATACACTTTCAGCACTATGCCACAAGAACCCGAACCCAAGGAGATACAAACACATCCAAAGGACACACGCAACGCAAACAAGGTAACTTCCCTTACAACTTGCCAGCAAGCGCCGTGAGAGCTGGTGTTCATTAACAAATACTAAGCACTTCACTGCTATAGCGCGCACCCACACCGTAAGCGCATTCCTAAGGCAGACATCGATAAAAGCTCACTTCAGCCTATACGTGTTTACAGACAAACATTTAGTCCACCACGAAGTTACCGGTGTGGCGCTCCCCTGAAACAATCCGCGAGCGTGCTCCGTGTCTGTCTGCAGCTGGAAGCAACACACCAGGTGATCCTTCTTCCGGACTTTCAGAATCCGCCTGTAGAGCATAACACACGGGCGTGAGCATCGGTACAAATTCTCAACTCATTTCTACGCAAAATGTTCCTGCTAAGCCAACTTGCACAGCATGGAATCACAAAAGCCTTTGATCAGCCCCTTGGAAAGGGCACGTCAAGACACAGTCTATTGGAAAATCACAGCAGACTTGTGTGTTTTCAGATCTTGGGCAAAAACCTCACAACTCATCTAAACTAGTCTGTCACGCTGGCAAACTGCACAGCCGCAAGAGAGAATTAACACGGTAACTCGAGCTGTGGGTTGCGAACCCGTAACCGCAGGTCTGGGGGGGGCCCAACTTTCGACTGAACTCGTACCCGACACTCAAATTTGTGCTGATGTTCCCCAGGCACACGTCCTGCAGTGGGGAGCGAACACATTGCTACTCCCGGTTGCACGGGCTGAACAAAGACAAGCAAGACAAAGCTTACAGAAACCAAGGCTCTACAAAAAAAAAAAAACCCAAAACAACCCAGCAGCATTTGAGCCTTGTATCTTTAAGAAGCGGGTGGGGAAGAGTTCCTTCTTCCTCACAAGAAAAGTCAGAGGGCGTAAGCTACAGACTCTGCTCGCTTTCTTCTAACCCATTACCACAGACAGGAAGAACTAAAAGGGCCAACACAGCCAGCACGTGCGGTATCTCTGTTGAACATTACTCTCAAAAAGGGCCAAAAAGGTAGAAAGGCTCTTTCCCAAAGCAGCTCATCGTCTAGGCTGCAGACCCTAAGGGCAACCACTGAACACGTCAGCGGAACAGAGTTGTGTGGTGAAAAAGCAACAATCCCGCCAGCCCCGCTGAGAAGCTCAGGCTATTTTAAGCAGCAAGAAACTTCACTGCCGCAATACTGTACTAGAAACCCAACTGCAAGGGCCAGTTGCCACGAGACCCAAATCATTAGCTCGACCTACCTTCACCCCAAGCCTCGCTGAGCAGCTAGCACACAGCACAAGTATTTCAAGGGCCCCCAGTTACAAACATACAGCAGAACCAGGAGAAGGGGAAATAAGCCTCAGCCGCGGCAGGGCCCAAGCTCCGAGTGCTTCTGGATCTCGCTCCCCACCCCCGCCCCACTGGGAACCCCGGTGTCCTTCACAGGGAATACCTCAGAATCCCAGGGAGATTCAGCATCTTCCTCTTCCTCTGCTCCCACTGCAGTCAGGGCACCTACAAATGCAGGAAGAGGGGAGACACTGAGCCCTTCTATTTCACTCTGCTTTTCCCCATCACCCCTGCGCCCAAAAGGTGCACAGCGGTTCTGTTGCCGAGGACAAACTAAGGAGCGAGTGTTGAATTCGAGGGTTTCTTCACACCCAGCACACAACATACCACGGTATTTCCTTTGGATCGCCACCTCTCTTGCCTCCTCTCCAGCAGGAGATGGCTATGCACAAAGCTTTGCTGCTAGAGAGGGACGCAACATTCTTCGCACAAGAAAAGCGAGCAAGACAGGAAGAAAATCCAGAAGATCATAAAAATACAAAAGGGTCTACTATTGATGAATCACAGGGCCAACCTCGCTTTTGGCATTTTCTCCTGTAGGTGACTCCTTTCACAAACTTTCATTGTCTATGTGCTACTCCTAGAAGCCTCTCCACCCAAGTACAGCAGCGGGTGGTCAGTCGGTCAGACAGATGGGGCTGCTCCTACTCTGCTTCCATGAAGGTACGCTTACCAGACTTCTTCTGTCACTTCACCAGTGTTCACTCAGGTCACAAACAGAAAAATGCAGGCAGCTTCCTACCATACAACTTGATATGCGCCATCACTCCCATCATGTAACATGGGCACCACAATTTTGCTTAGAAGATAGACTTAGATATTTTGTGGATGCAGGAGAGCTGTGACACCTCCCCTGTGCACAGCACAGGCTGAATGACCAGCTTTTCTGGTCAACCGTATCGGCCTGAAAGCTGGATAAAAGCAGACCTGCGAGCACCCAGGGTTTTCTTTTGTACGGGCCTTCTAAGGATGCAAGTCACATTCTCTGTTCAGAGTACGTAGGTGTCTTCGTCTTTCGGATTCTGTTTCAGAGTGCAGTCACTTCAAAATCAGGCGCCATGCTGCTAGAATGAAAAGCAAGCCTTAACTCCTCTTCAGCCTTGCCCATCACGGTCAACGGGAAAGTTTTCAGCAGCAGCTATCTGAGCCTGAAGTCTCCCTTTTTAGGTAAGATTTTAACAACGTTGGAGCCCCTAAGAACCCTTTTCCATAGGGTTTAATCAATCTTGACATTTCTGTATGATGGGTACAGAACAAGGAAGAAGCAGGAAAGATGAAAGGCTACAGTGTTCTTCTACCTGCAAAATTCCAGTTCTCATCGTGTCAGTAACTCCAGTCCGTAATTATTTTCTCCAACCACTGGAAAAATAACTCAAAAACATCAACTAAAAAGATAAGGACTTCTCCCATTAGCTGTTGCAAGTAAAATTTCTTCTTTCCTTGGAGCAGTAATTCACGAGTCTATTTTCTGCCAACACTGGCTTCTATTGGCTTCTGTCAACATTGTGAAAGAGGATGACTCCTCGCTGTCAAGAGTTCTTCACTTTTAGGACAGGGAGAAATTCTTAGTTAAAACACTGGCAGAACCCTACTCCAAGGCTTCTGAAGAGACCACCATTCAAAAAAACGTATATAAAAAATTCACAGGGTAAACCAGATTCCAGTATTGTTGCCTGTCATCTATTGCTACCATGCATTTTTATTAACGGATGCCTGCAGTGCAGCGCACACAAAAAGATGCGAATCCCCCACCTTTTACTCTGTCTGCTCTTCTAGCTAGCGTTGAAAAATGACTTCTGGTCATCTGAGTTCTTTCCAATTAGTCCTCACCTCTCCACTCTATTCTGAGGCTTCCCTCCTCATAAACTGTCTTACATAATGACTTTTTGCAGATTGCAGTGGACAGCAGCTACTCTTCTATACAGAAAACACGAGAACACCACTACTTTGCCTCAAAAATAGATTTTAAGAATGTATTACTATGCGACAGTAACAAAGTAAATAGAATGGGAAATTCCAGCCCTCACTGAACATTTAATTGTGAAAGATACTGTACCTGTTCTCCAGATTTATGAAATCAAGTTGTCAAGGATGGCATTTCAACCCTTTTAGAGTCAGAAATATTTGTGCTGCAGGAATCACGATGCTTTGCCGAAGCAACCTAAATTCCTTAAACCCAAATCCAAACATAAAATGTTTGAAAGAAAGAAATTTTTACATCTACACCTACTTCTTGGCACCTGACCTTCAAGGTAACATACGGCTAAAAACCAGCATGACGCAGCTGAATAAAGCCACGCAGGAAGAACAGCCGACATGAAATGAGCCACGAAAAGGCAACTTTTCTGTGTCGGGAATATCGTAACATACCTGTCCGTTGTGGGGCTACGCTTCACATTACTGTGGAATACACGCATAACCAAAACTCAAGTTTTAACTGAACAACCTCTAACAAGTATTTGTGTGCCTTACCAGAACACCGTCACTGCAAAATAAAGGGCAAGAGAGGACCTGTCGCTTACCCATTGCAAATACAGGAGAGGGAGAAGAGCGAGAGGAGAAGGAGGAAGATACATCTCCTAGAGAGAAGTTTCATCTCTATTATTGTCAAAAGAACAACAATACTGGTTTTTTCTTCGCCTAAAGCACAGATGCCAAAGAACTTGTAACTTCTAAGTAGAGAATACAAATAGTTCCAAGTCCGCTTACTTTTCTGCATATCTGTTCACCTCTCTCTGGTTTATATTGTCAATAGCCAATTGTAGAAACTCTAAAACCTGAATGGCAAATTGTTTCTCATCCGATTAACAAGCGTGATTAATACAAAATACAACACAAATTATCAACTATACAAATCAATAAACCTCAGAACAAAGAAACAAAAAAACCCCATTAAGGTTACATACCCTCTCCCCAATACATAGCCGACCAGCTAGCCGCCTCAACTTTAGCCTTGTTTCCAAAGAAAAAAGAATTCCTGACAACACGCTGACACTCATTTCCTCCCATCTTGCCTCTCTTCCTCACCTCCCTCCCCTGCCTCTGAGCCTGCCGGTCATTTTCCATGAAACAAGAGAGGGAAGCCTCAGAGGAACGTGTTTGTACATGTTTCAAAACGACTGCCAGACAGGTAGAGATAAAGCCAGGCAAGTAATAATTCCTGCAAACTACAGCTACGGCACGAGCCCAAGAATTCCCCTTTGTGGCTCACCTGCAGCTCCTGGACAGCCTAGCCTACAGCCCCCTAGCCTGGAATCAGCCACAGCACATGCTCAAAGGACCAAGACAATCAGGAACGGGGGGGGGGGGGGGGGGTTGAGCCCCTGAAAGAAAAGCAGACTTTCAGGACTGCCTGAAAAGGGGAGATGACAGCAAGTACGGTGTAGGAAGCTTACATCATGGAAGGGTATGGACAGTGCTGAACAGCAGGCTAGAGGAGGGAGCAAACGCATACACCGAGGTATATTTCAGCACACCACCTGCTCCCGGGATGCCTTGCTAGAGCCATTAATTTCGTATTAGAAAGAAAATTGCAAGTACAATGGCTCTGTTCATAAAAGAACACTACGAAGAGATTGTTATGAACACCTTCAACATCTTCTGCGTGTCCTAAACCAAATTCCTCCAACAGATCCGCAAAACAAATCAATCAGATGCTTTATTAAATACTCCCGTCTAGAAAGATTACGAAGCTAAACCCAGAACTACATGCCGTGAACATTACCTGATTTCTGCTGCATTTTTTTAGGAGAGGTTTCATTCATTTCCAAAACAGATGCAGGGGTCTTCAGCTATGAAAGACAACCCAATGACGACAAAAAAAAAAAAAAAAAAAAAAAAATCAAACTTAAAGTAACTACATAATATTTAACGAGCAGGACAAGTAGTCGGTCTGACACAAACAAATACTTACCTGGGAATTGTCGGGGTTCTCCAAAATGCCTGGAGGTAAAAAAATGTTTTGGGAAGTGTTACTTCATTTAGTTGAAGGTACCTTTCACTCCATTCAACATCAGCAGTTTCTACAACTAAGTATTACTCGCAAGCTTTATTCCATCGAGACTGCGATACTTAACATTCAATCCACTTCAACATCCAGCATTTGTATCGGTATACAAGAAATGGACAACGCACGCTTCCCATCGTGCGCCTTGGATTTAAGAAATACTACTCACAGAACTAGGACAATCCATAGGAAGCAGGAAGGACATGCTTGTTAACACAACAACAAGATCAAAATACTTATTTTGAGGAGCTGAATCCTGCCTTCTACAAAGATTATTTCAAAAGCCAAAGCTGGTCTGCTGTAACGAATTACCATAAAACAGGCCAGCAGCACTACGACTGCGATTATCCTACAAGTGTTTAATGTTGAGGAGTATTTTCCTTTCCATTGATGGGACAGAGGAAACGTGGGTGCGGACACAGACACCTCATACACATCATTCAATGAGGTAGAAGCAAACTAGTTCTTATCAGGTTGTTCGGGTCTAGCTTGTGTGGAAAGGAAAAAAACCAACACCTTACAATTGGTTGTAATCTGCATTTATAGCACAGTTCCAAATATGTATTTTTTTAAAAATTTTTTGTCCAACATGGAAATCATTTACAAACCCACACAATCTACTGGCCCACCTATATTTCTCAAGTCCTCTGCTTTAGTCATCTTACAGTTTGAGTCCTCTCATGAAAGAAGTGCACGAAATGTTACTAAGAAGGGCTCCACAGCAAAATTTTCATGTTTACAAAAGCGGTTAAAAAGCAAACAGCATTTGATTTCAGTAAACTTGGTGGTCTAGCAGTACAGAAAAACCTTAGAAAGATTAGCGTAATCACCTTTTACCTCCTTTTTACGCTGACTTTAAACTTCTCTTAGTAGAATCATACAAAGCATGACAACTACTCAGCAAGGGGATTTACAAGCTCCCAGGAGCTTTTAAAGTTTTGCTTCCAGCTTACTAAACTAAAACTGGATACGCTTCTTCAGCTATTCTATCATACTTACACTACAAGCAGGACTGACCGTTTAGTAAAGGAGAAATCCTTCAGATGAGAGTTCTACGCCAAAGAGCAAAACTTCCCTGCCACTCTACACTCCAGATGCTCAAGAGACAGCGGCACAAACTACAGGCAGAAGCCCTTCACAACAAACCCTGAACTTTCAGTCACATTTTAGCTCCTAGGCAAAGCATAACAGCAAGGTATCAAAAATTAAGACGGGGGGAAAGTGCTTGGCCACATCATAGCTTTCTCCTGCTACGTTATCATCCAAGAACGTTCAGGTGTTCAGACAGGTCAGCCCTAAACCACATACACTTTCAGCACTATGCCACAAGAACCCGAACCCAAGGAGATACAAACACATCCAAAGGACACACGCAACGCAAACAAGGTAACTTCCCTTACAACTTGCCAGCAAGCGCCGTGAGAGCTGGTGTTCATTAACAAATACTAAGCACTTCACTGCTATAGCGCGCACCCACACCGTAAGCGCATTCCTAAGGCAGACATCGATAAAAGCTCACTTCAGCCTATACGTGTTTACAGACAAACATTTAGTCCACCACGAAGTTACCGGTGTGGCGCTCCCCTGAAACAATCCGCGAGCGTGCTCCGTGTCTGTCTGCAGCTGGAAGCAACACACCAGGTGATCCTTCTTCCGGACTTTCAGAATCCGCCTGTAGAGCATAACACACGGGCGTGAGCATCGGTACAAATTCTCAACTCATTTCTACGCAAAATGTTCCTGCTAAGCCAACTTGCACAGCATGGAATCACAAAAGCCTTTGATCAGCCCCTTGGAAAGGGCACATCAAGACACAGTATATTGGAAAATCACAGCAGACTTGTGTGTTTTCAGATCTTGGGCAAAAACCTCACAACTCATCTAAACTAGTCTGTCACGCTGGCAAACTGCACAGCCGCAAGAGAGAATTAACACGGTAACTCGAGCTGTGGGTTGCGAACCCGTAACCGCAGGTCTGGGGGGGGCCCAACTTTCGACTGAACTCGTACCCGACACTCAAATTTGTGCTGATGTTCCCCAGGCACACGTCCTGCAGTGGGGAGCGAACACATTGCTACTCCGGTTGCACGGGCTGAACAAAGACAAGCAAGACAAAGCTTACAGAAACCAAGGCTCTACAAAAAAAAACAAACCCCAAAACAACCCAGCAGCATTTGAGCCTTGTATCTTTAAGAAGCGGGTGGGGAAGAGTTCCTTCTTCCTCACAAGAAAAGTCAGAGGGCGTAAGCTACAGACTCTGCTCGCTTTCTTCTAACCCATTACCACAGACAGGAAGAACTAAAAGGGCCAACACAGCCAGCACGTGCGGTATCTCTGTTGAACATTACTCTCAAAAAGGGCCAAAAAGGTAGAAAGGCTCTTTCCCAAAGCAGCTCATCGTCTAGGCTGCAGACCCTAAGGGCAACCACTGAACACGTCAGCGGAACAGAGTTGTGTGGTGAAAAAGCAACAATCCCGCCAGCCCCGCTGAGAAGCTCAGGCTATTTTAAGCAGCAAGAAACTTCACTGCCGCAATACTGTACTAGAAACCCAACTGCAAGGGCCAGTTGCCACGAGACCCAAATCATTAGCTCGACCTACCTTCACCCCAAGCCTCGCTGAGCAGCTAGCACACAGCACAAGTATTTCAAGGGCCCCCAGTTACAAACATACAGCAGAACCAGGAGAAGGGGAAATAAGCCTCAGCCGCGGCAGGGCCCAAGCTCCGAGTGCTTCTGGATCTCGCTCCCCACCCCCGCCCCACTGGGAACCCCGGTGTCCTTCACAGGGAATACCTCAGAATCCCAGGGAGATTCAGCATCTTCCTCTTCCTCTGCTCCCACTGCAGTCAGGGCACCTACAAATGCAGGAAGAGGGGAGACACTGAGCCCTTCTATTTCACTCTGCTTTTCCCCATCACCCCTGCGCCCAAAAGGTGCACAGCGGTTCTGTTGCCGAGGACAAACTAAGGAGCGAGTGTTGAATTCGAGGGTTTCTTCACACCCAGCACACAACATACCACGGTATTTCCTTTGGATCGCCACCTCTCTTGCCTCCTCTCCAGCAGGAGATGGCTATGCACAAAGCTTTGCTGCTAGAGAGGGACGCAACATTCTTCGCACAAGAAAAGCGAGCAAGACAGGAAGAAAATCCAGAAGATCATAAAAATACAAAAGGGTCTACTATTGATGAATCACAGGGCCAACCTCGCTTTTGGCATTTTCTCCTGTAGGTGACTCCTTTCACAAACTTTCATTGTCTATGTGCTACTCCTAGAAGCCTCTCCACCCAAGTACAGCAGCGGGTGGTCAGTCGGTCAGACAGATGGGGCTGCTCCTACTCTGCTTCCATGAAGGTACGCTTACCAGACTTCTTCTGTCACTTCACCAGTGTTCACTCAGGTCACAAACAGAAAAATGCAGGCAGCTTCCTACCATACAACTTGATATGCGCCATCACTCCCATCATGTAACATGGGCACCACAATTTTGCTTAGAAGATAGACTTAGATATTTTGTGGATGCAGGAGAGCTGTGACACCTCCCCTGTGCACAGCACAGGCTGAATGACCAGCTTTTCTGGTCAACCGTATCGGCCTGAAAGCTGGATAAAAGCAGACCTGCGAGCACCCAGGGTTTTCTTTTGTACGGGCCTTCTAAGGATGCAAGTCACATTCTCTGTTCAGAGTACGTAGGTGTCTTCGTCTTTCGGATTCTGTTTCAGAGTGCAGTCACTTCAAAATCAGGCGCCATGCTGCTAGAATGAAAAGCAAGCCTTAACTCCTCTTCAGCCTTGCCCATCACGGTCAACGGGAAAGTTTTCAGCAGCAGCTATCTGAGCCTGAAGTCTCCCTTTTTAGGTAAGATTTTAACAACGTTGGAGCCCCTAAGAACCCTTTTCCATAGGGTTTAATCAATCTTGACATTTCTGTATGATGGGTACAGAACAAGGAAGAAGCAGGAAAGATGAAAGGCTACAGTGTTCTTCTACCTGCAAAATTCCAGTTCTCATCGTGTCAGTAACTCCAGTCCGTAATTATTTTCTCCAACCACTGGAAAAATAACTCAAAAACATCAACTAAAAAGATAAGGACTTCTCCCATTAGCTGTTGCAAGTAAAATTTCTTCTTTCCTTGGAGCAGTAATTCACGAGTCTATTTTCTGCCAACACTGGCTTCTATTGGCTTCTGTCAACATTGTGAAAGAGGATGACTCCTCGCTGTCAAGAGTTCTTCACTTTTAGGACAGGGAGAAATTCTTAGTTAAAACACTGGCAGAACCCTACTCCAAGGCTTCTGAAGAGACCACCATTCAAAAAAACGTATATAAAAAATTCACAGGGTAAACCAGATTCCAGTATTGTTGCCTGTCATCTATTGCTACCATGCATTTTTATTAACGGATGCCTGCAGTGCAGCGCACACAAAAAGATGCGAATCCCCCACCTTTTACTCTGTCTGCTCTTCTAGCTAGCGTTGAAAAATGACTTCTGGTCATCTGAGTTCTTTCCAATTAGTCCTCACCTCTCCACTCTATTCTGAGGCTTCCCTCCTCATAAACTGTCTTACATAATGACTTTTTGCAGATTGCAGTGGACAGCAGCTACTCTTCTATACAGAAAACACGAGAACACCACTACTTTGCCTCAAAAATAGATTTTAAGAATGTATTACTATGCGACAGTAACAAAGTAAAATAGAATGGGAAATTCCAGCCCTCACTGAACATTTAATTGTGAAAGATACTGTACCTGTTCTCCAGATTTATGAAATCAAGTTGTCAAGGATGGCATTTCAACCCTTTTAGAGTCAGAAATATTTGTGCTGCAGGAATCACGATGCTTTGCCGAAGCAACCTAAATTCCTTAAACCCAAATCCAAACATAAAATGTTTGAAAGAAAGAAATTTTTACATCTACACCTACTTCTTGGCACCTGACCTTCAAGGTAACATACGGCTAAAAACCAGCATGACGCAGCTGAATAAAGCCACGCAGGAAGAACAGCCGACATGAAATGAGCCACGAAAAGGCAACTTTTCTGTGTCGGGAATATCGTAACATACCTGTCCGTTGTGGGGGCTACGCTTCACATTACTGTGGAATACACGCATAACCAAAACTCAAGTTTTAACTGAACAACCTCTAACAAGTATTTGTGTGCCTTACCAGAACACCGTCACTGCAAAATAAAGGGCAAGAGAGGACCTGTCGCTTACCCATTGCAAATACAGGAGAGGGAGAAGAGCGAGAGGAGAAGGAGGAAGATACATCTCCTAGAGAGAAGTTTCATCTCTATTATTGTCAAAAGAACAACAATACTGGTTTTTTCTTCGCCTAAAGCACAGATGCCAAAGAACTTGTAACTTCTAAGTAGAGAATACAAATAGTTCCAAGTCCGCTTACTTTTCTGCATATCTGTTCACCTCTCTCTGGTTTATATTGTCAATAGCCAACTGTAGAAACTCTAAAACCTGAATGGCAAATTGTTTCTCATCCGATTAACAAGCGTGATTAATACAAAATACAACACAAATTATCAACTATACAAATCAATAAACCTCAGAACAAAGAAACAAAAAAACCCCATTAAGGTTACATACCCTCTCCCCAATACATAGCCGACCAGCTAGCCGCCTCAACTTTAGCCTTGTTTCCAAAGAAAAAAGAATTCCTGACAACACGCTGACACTCATTTCCTCCCATCTTGCCTCTCTTCCTCACCTCCCTCCCCTGCCTCTGAGCCTGCCGGTCATTTTCCATGAAACAAGAGAGGGAAGCCTCAGAGGAACGTGTTTGTACATGTTTCAAAACGACTGCCAGACAGGTAGAGATAAAGCCAGGCAAGTAATAATTCCTGCAAACTACAGCTACGGCACGAGCCCAAGAATTCCCCTTTGTGGCTCACCTGCAGCTCCTGGACAGCCTAGCCTACAGCCCCCTAGCCTGGAATCAGCCACAGCACATGCTCAAAGGACCAAGACAATCAGGAACGGGGGGGGGGGGGGGGGGTTGAGCCCCTGAAAGAAAAGCAGACTTTCAGGACTGCCTGAAAAGGGGAGATGACAGCAAGTACGGTGTAGGAAGCGTACATCATGGAAGGGTATGGACAGTGCTGAACAGCAGGCTAGAGGAGGGAGCAAACGCATACACCGAGGTATATTTCAGCACACCACCTGCTCCCGGGATGCCTTGCTAGAGCCATTAATTTCGTATTAGAAAGAAAATTGCAAGTACAATGGCTCTGTTCATAAAAGAACACTACGAAGAGATTGTTATGAACACCTTCAACATCTTCTGCGTGTCCTAAACCAAATTCCTCCAACAGATCCGCAAAACAAATCAATCAGATGCTTTATTAAATACTCCCGTCTAGAAAGATTACGAAGCTAAACCCAGAACTACATGCCGTGAACATTACCTGATTTCTGCTGCATTTTTTTAGGAGAGGTTTCATTCATTTCCAAAACAGATGCAGGGGTCTTCAGCTATGAAAGACAACCCAATGACGACAAAAAAAAAAAAAAAAAAAAAAAAAAAAAAAAAATCAAACTTAAAGTAACTACATAATATTTAACGAGCAGGACAAGTAGTCGGTCTGACACAAACAAATACTTACCTGGGAATTGTCGGGGTTCTCCAAAATGCCTGGAGGTAAAAAAATGTTTTGGGAAGTGTTACTTCATTTAGTTGAAGGTACCTTTCACTCCATTCAACATCAGCAGTTTCTACAACTAAGTATTACTCGCAAGCTTTATTCCATCGAGACTGCGATACTTAACATTCAATCCACTTCAACATCCAGCATTTGTATCGGTATACAAGAAATGGACAACGCACGCTTCCCATCGTGCGCCTTGGATTTAAGAAATACTACTCACAGAACTAGGACAATCCATAGGAAGCAGGAAGGACATGCTTGT